>NC_051154.1:367077488-367265525 GCF_013339745.2 Dermacentor silvarum
CGCCTCCTCAACCTAGCTACGTTGGAGCCCCCCCCCCCACTAGGACCCTTCGCTCTACACGTTTGCCTCCCGCCTGCGATTGTCGTCCTCCAGTTCGCGCTAGCTGGTTTCTCCACCCGCCGTGCGCCACTGACACGTGACGATGTGCTCCCTGCCGTTCGTTCCTTCCCACCCGAAGCCTGCCGCACTACCCGCTGTAGAGTTGTGGAACCGCCGTGTTGCCGCCGGCTCTCGCCTGCTGTTCAACGGCCCCTAGGCGTCCCTCCCTGCTCTCATGGCATGCCTCTGCCTGAGTCTCCGCGCGTCCCCGCCGCCCGCCTGAGCTGACTCGGGATTACGCGCCGCCTGTGCCATTAGCGCCGCCACCCGCTCTTCCAGCACGGCCCGCTTTTTCCGTTCTTCTTGTAGCTCGCCAGCTATTCGCTTTACCAGGACGGCCTCGGCCCCCTCCCTGTGAAGCAACTCGCCGATCCGAGTTTCGAGCTCAATTCGCCGCTTTCGCTCCACCTTCAGCTCCCCTTTGAGCTCTTCCACACTAGCTGCCCATTCCCTTCCATCCGCGCCCAGCCCTTTAAATCCTTCACACGACCTGCACGCGAAGCTAGCCTCCTCACCGTCGGCTAAACTGGTGAAGTGCGTCTCGTCCAAATAACACCAACGTTTGCACTCCTCGCACTGCACCAGCTCGTCATCATCCTTGTCCTTCCTAGCCTGCCGCACATTGTCCGCCCGACCACTAACGAGAAGCCCACCAAATACCTGAACAAAGCCCCACGGTAAGCCGTACGGCAATCTCGCTCTCGGCTACCTCCGCTAGCTTCTCTAACGCGGTTTAAAACTGCCGGTTTACACTGCTTTCACCATGCAACACGTGGCCACAACCCGCTGCCAAAAAAAAACTATTCGTTACCTACTAACGTCCTACCAAAACAACCAAGAAAAAAAAAGCATGAAAAACAATATATATAGATAGCTCGGGTACCCTAACACTTATATCAACCAAATAAAATAAACAAAAATTGAACTTATTCATTGGTATGCTGCTCCTGCTGCGCTGAGCTCCACTCGGCCACGACCGTCCTGTTCGGCTTCACTCGAGAGAGTGAATCCAGTTCGCTCGCAGCACCCTCGCACAATTTCCACACTCGGCGCCTCAGCGGGAGAGCGCCGTTCGGCCCACTCGGCCATTGCCTAGTACATTCTACTGTGATGCCATAATGGTAGAATAGGAGAGGGGCCAAACAATATTAACTCTGTGGGCCAAACGGCACCACTTCGCCAATGCGCCACGCATTACGCGACGGCTCTTGAGTTGCCGCCGCTTTGCCTAAGGTGGCAGCAGGATTAGTCTGGGCTCATTTCTCCGCTCGACCGTACTTTAACGTACGTAGCCAGTGGGCGTAGCGAGCATTGAAGCTGCATTGAAGCGAAGCTTTACATGTCTAGAGGAAATCGTATATGGCTAGGCGAAATCACCTGTGTACAGAAAACTATCATCATCAGCATTGCTCGAGCATCGTCGTCGTCTTCCGCAGCTGGCTGCGTTGCCGCTCATCGTTCCAGCGTAGAATTTCACTTGTCTTCTGTCGTCGTAATTGGGAGGCCGCGTTTACGAGGCTATGAGCCATTCAATGTCTTACGTAACGGAGAGATTTAATTTTGAAGCAGTTTCGAAGAATCACAAGCGGCAATAGCGGGCGAATGCTGCCGTAGCGCACCCAGGATCTCTGCCGGGGGGGGGGGGGGTTGACAGTTTGCCAATACCATCCAAACAGCACTAATTTCGACTTCTTCACGGGAAATTGTAAAAAAATGCGCTTTTTGCGAGTGTGCAGACGATTGCGCGTCGTACATCTTAGTTGGAGCACTCAAATGCGTAAGGAAAGAAAAGGGGTTAAACAAAAGGGGGGGGGGGTTAAGTCGGCCTTAGGGGGGGGGCTTACAACTCACAACCACGAATCCCCCCCTCCCCCGTCGATGCGCCACTGAATGCTGCTTACCACGCCACCGAGCAAACTCGAGACATCGAACGCAAGCGACAACGGCGAATTGCGGGCATACCGTCAGTGACGTCGTTCTCTCAGTCGATCGTAGCCGATATTGTGTGCAACCTCATAATTGAGAAATACTTTGACGAACCCTGGAGATCAACCCAGTGATAAACACCGGGGCCGCACGTTTCAGCTCGGCAGGTTAACCATCTTACGGGTGGAAGGGCTGAACATTTTGTTTTTACGTCTAATTTTTGAGAAAGAGCTTCGCGTCCTAGTGCCGTACACCAGAGGGGTATTCAATAACACTGAATAGTTAGAGTCGCTTAAAAGGGACTTTTAGCGCGAATTTACGCTTGCAGCGTGACTTCAGACGCGTCGTTTACTCCTTGTTTATATTATTGTACTAATTCTTTCTTTTGCTGGTACAGATTGGTTCTGAGAACCATACATTGAATAATGCGTCATTGCGAATTGAATCACGGTTAAAACGAATATTATTTTGATATGTTCACGATCAATTAAGTAGATCTGTTTCTTCTTCCCCATTACAATATTAATAAAAAAGTCGTTATTAGCCAAGGTGACTGGGCATGTTGGTAAGTCATGAACACTTTATGCGCGCAAGACGAGAACAGAGAAAAGGCTAAGACACACGAGCGCAGACTTACAACAGTGTTTTATTCCGAAGCAAGCAACCACATATTAGCAAAATCTGTGACCATCACGTGTGTGCCGCCCGCTAACAATTGAGGAGGCACTATATATACCGAAATACACTTGGCCTTTCAGTAAGGCCATGTGTATTCCGGTATATAGCAAAATCGTAATCAGTTAACCCGCAAAATCATAGAAGCGGAATTTTTTGACAGGTTTGGTGACGCCTGTGTGTCAAAACCGTCTATCGCCCTTTCTAGGAAGGAGCTCTTTCTTGCGTAAAGATAAGAATTTTCTGCGAGCGGCGCACACTTGATGTTTCACAGATTTTGCTGTATATGTGTCTGCAGACACATATACAGCAAAATGGTTGAAATAAAACACACATGGAAATGAAAATGAATGAAATAAAACACAAATGGAAATGAAAATCTATGAATGAAAAAAAAAAACTTGCCGTAGATGGGGAACGATCCCACGTCTTCGCATTACGCGTGCGATGCTCTTATCAATTGATTGGTATGCTCTTACCAATTGGTACAGCGCAAGATTGCTGAACATGACAGTAGACGCTCTAATTGCTGACTGCTGACAGGCTAAACGGCCCCTAGCGGTTTTGGGCAACGTGTCCTCCATAGACAGGGAGGCGTCCACTCCGCAGATTCGTCATGAGGAAACTCAACTGCCCGTCACTGATCTTGGGACGTACCTCACGGAGCATATGCATAAACTATATCACCTTGAGCTTGAACAGCCTCACGCACACCTCCAAGAGGACTGACGAGTTGGGTGATTATTGCTCCAGTAACGAGCTTGTGAATGGGAGGTAGTGTCACGCTGGCAATAGACAGGGCATTAACACATTAGAGTGCAGACAGCAAAGGGACTGGAAGGCATAACTGCCGATCTTTCTAAGCGGCTGGGAGACAAAGCACGGGATCACCTTGCTAAGATTTGTTTTGGCATCATGGCGGGCGACACAATTACTACAGACTGGCTGACTGGAAGAATGTGCCTCACAAAAAGAAAGGTGGAGATGCTGGTCTTATATGTGATTACAGACCGTCGACAGTCAGAGCATCATATACCGTATATTCGCATAAATTCTCAATATGTTAATGAGCGCATGGTCAGACAACAATGACGTGCTCATAAAAAAAAAAATGGGTTTCGAGCTGGCAGGTGTCTAGGTGACAATCTTTTTGTGCTGACTCAAACAGTGGAAGTAGCGCGCAAGGAGTCGGGAAGCCTCTATGGTTGCTTTCTGGGTGTATCAAAGGCATACGACAGTGTCCCCCACGGCCACCTGTTCTGCCGGATGGCAGACATCCGCATGCCTGAAGTATGGATTGGTCTATTACGCCAGCTGTACAAAAACAACACTGTCGTTGCACGCTTGACGGAGCGCAGTCCCAACCAGTAATCGTGATGCGGGGAGTCAAGCAGGGCTGTCCAATGTCGCCGATGCTATAGAGTTATTATTTATTTATTTCATTACCTTCAGTGCCCGAAGGCGTCACAGAAGGGAGTGGGGAAAAATACATGATAGTTGTGATTGTTGGCGGCTAGTATACACAAAATACTTGTAGACAGCGCAAGGTCGATCCACATAGGTCGCGAAGCTTCGGGCGAAAAGCGGTTCAGAACCAATTGTCACCAACATCAGCAAGGGTGGTTATGGGAGCAGCGATTGAAGCACGACTATGTTTGGAGGGAATAAACACTGGGAAAGAAAAAGGCGTTTTTAATTAAAGCGACACGCAGTTATATTCATTAGATAAGAATAAAATTCCTAATCCATTTACATACGCATGGCAAGAAGATACAACTCTATTTTACCTGATCCTTATTAATAAATACATTTTTTCATCGCCTACCGTGAGAGCGCCCATCGATAGCGGCGGGCGTTGACGCCGCTATCACTTGCAATGCAATGCAGCTATTGGGAGTGCGTGGGCACGCTCGTGAAGTTCACCTGTTACAATACGCCCCCCTCACATGTTGTGTTGTTTTGCATGTCGACGTTTGTCTGAAGTAGGTGACGCGGGTAGTTTTATTGTTTCTTAACCTGTACAGTCAAAAGCACTGAGTTGCGACCGTCAGATACTTGTTTACTTTATTTGTTTTCGTGCGACATCGCTGGCCGACGGGCTTGGCGTCCGACGAAAGGACGAGCACTCTACGCAATCTACGCCCAAAGCGTTCGTCGGCCTCCAAAGAAAGTATGTTCGGTGCAGCGATGCGATTGCGTCACCCGTACGGCTGACCTTTTCCTGCATCGCTTTCCGCGCTGAAAGCTCGGAACGCCCATCAAGTCGAATGGCGGGGCATTTGAATATACAGCTCTAATGACAGGCCTCTGAAAACATTTCGCGCTATGAGAACAAAATTACGTCACTTCTGTTTTTAACGCATATGACGTCAAATTATTTTTTTCCGCCGGAAGTGTTCCCTCCTCACACAGATGGCGCTAAGCCCCATGAACTGCCGATAAGCCGCCATGTTTTGAACGTATGGGCTTCTATGGAAGCTTCGCTACCAGTTTACATATACCTTGGACAGCGGATTAAAATGCAGAAACACTTGGAATTGTGACGCCGGAGGTGGAAGGTGGTTCCATTTCTTCGATGTCTTTGGCAAGAATGAATCGGAGGATATGTTAGTATAGCAAAAGGGATCTCAACTTTATGACGGTGATTATTACGACAAGGCAAATAAGATGGCTCATTATGAAGTTCATTTTTCAGATGTGGATTATGAAAAGTCTTATGAAATAAGGATAAACGAAACACTTTTCTGCGCAAAGAAAGGTTAGAAAGTTAAAAAATTTGTTTCATCGACGATACACTTGAAAAGCGAGAATAATTTGACAGGGCGAAACGCGCACTACGGTTTTGTACTGATTATAATTGGTTATTGAGACATTCTTTCCTGGGATCCCACAAAGCACATGTTATTCAAGCTTAGACCTTACAAGCGTTATGTATAATGGAATTTAAGAGAAGATGGTGCCCTTGAAAAGTTGCGGTGTAAGAAACCTCACGTGCGATTAGCATTGTTAACAAAGTAGTTAACATGGCTTTGCCAAGAAAGTTAGCCTTCAGGTGAACACCTAAATACTTATACGTGGTAAGCTCGTCTAGTACAGAGCCATCAATGTGATAAAGAGGAGGGTTACAAGTAGAAGCTTTTCGGGAGATTCTGATTACTTCACACTTTTTAACTTTCAAATGCATTTTGGATACGTTGCACCAGTTAGTTAAAGCGTTGAGGTCAGATTGAAGTGCTGCAACATTAGTGTCAGATGATATTATGCGATAAATTACGCAGTCGTCAGCGTATAGCCTGGTGGATGATTGAACTGCATTAGCCAGGTGATTAATGTAGACTAAAAATAAAAGCGGTCTGAGGACAGAACCCTGCGGCACACCGGAAGTAACTGCACAGGAAGAGGAATCGAAATTGTTAGCTGTCACAAATTGCGTTCCGTTAGAGAAGAAAATTTTTTATCCAGGCAAAAATGTTAGGATCGATGTTTAATTTGCTGAACTTTAAACGAAGTAGAGGGTGAGAGACAAGGTCAAACGCTTTCTGAAAATGCAAGAGTATAGAGTCGACAATTGTCGACTCTATACTCTTGCACTTAAGGGAACTTAACATCAATGCCGCAGATTGCGGAGACAGCAAGGAGTTGCGTGGGATCAGCGTCTGGGAGGCAGTCCACAGCGACTACGTTGCCGCGCAGGTTGGTGCGGACGCGCATGGCACCAGGCACTTTAAAAGCTGGGCTGCGATGGCATCTTTCGAGGCAGACATAAAATTGCCGTTCTCGTTTTGGGCCTGTACAGTATTGTTTCAGGCAGGTTAGAAAACACTCATTGTCAAGAGGAGCGAAAGGTTCATTGGTGAAGCAAATTAGTTGCGTCTTACACGAAAATGATTTACGAAACTCCTGCTGTTTCGTCGTGAATAATGCATTAGACTCGAGGAAAATAACTAAACACGAGTAAATAATAGTTCTAATAGTTTGCAAGGAACACTAGTTATTGATATAGGTCTGTAATTATATGGTGAATTGACGTCACCATATTTGAAAAGTGGTGCCACCTTCCAATCGCAAGGTAACTGGGTAGAAGCGATGGACTGAAAAGTTCTGTAAATAATAGTACATTGCAGTGTTCTTCAAAAATTTTGAGTCGATACCACGCAGTAAGAAACAGGAGCGCCGACTCCGCCGCCGCGCAACGCATTCGCTCGGGACAAACCGTGCAACGCAAATTATACATCGCGTAGCGCCATCTGTCGAGGCGCGTGGAAAACACTCAACAGCTTGCTTCCATGTGCGCATGCGCTGAGTGGCGGAGACCGGCGGCGATGGCGGCGCAGAACGGGCAGCGCGGCACCCGCAGAGCGTGTCGTCTGCTACAAACGTGGACCCTCGGCCGTCTCAATTTGACAGCAATGAAACACAAAAAATATATGCGCGCGAATAATAAAAGCGCAAATAAACACGCGGTAGCGCTTTTATGCACGTATACGAAACATTTTTAGATGTCTTTAGAGGGAACCGACGATAAATGATGCTGTACAAGAAGACACAACAGAAGTACTTGTTTTTCACTCCTCTACGTCTGCGCGGAAGCGAAGGTGGGAAATTTTGTCTTCCTCGCTTTGTTTACCATGTCTGCAGTATGTTTATTAATGCCTGACCGAACAAGGTACCTTGATACTTGTGCGTGAAGAGACTGAGCAACAGGACAGTGTTTGTTCCCGGCTGTAAATCTGGTTATGGCAAAGGACGCGAGAAGTTTTCGCTCTTTGCTTCGCCATCTGACCTTCAACTACTCCACCAGTGGCGTCAAAAAATGCCTCAAATAAGCGAGCGCTTAAAGCAATGGACTAAATTTGTGCGCGACACTTCGAGAAGCAGCTTATTTTGATAGTTACTTCAGCAAAGACAAAGGTGATGTCCTACTAGATCTAAAGAAGGTGCCTCGACTTCGAAGCGGAGCAGTTCCTTCACCTTGTTTAGGGAAGCCTGGCGTAGCTCAATGATGCTGAATGCCAGGAGGAACCAGAAGACGCCAATGCGGAAGGACGGGAGGAGCTCAATTTAAATTTCTCTTCAACTACACACAGTGCAGGTGCCTTCCTTGCCCAGACATATGCCGTAATGTAGAGAGAGAGAAAGGTAAAGAAAGACAAGGAGGTTAGCCAGTGTAAATACCGGCTGGCTACCCTGTAAATTCTCAGCCTTGCCTTCGAGATGATTCCCCCAGTTATGCAGACACATAATCAGAGCTTCTCTTGTGAAAAAAATTGCCCGCCAATCCACCCTGTGAAGGTGGTTGGAAAGCGAAGCTTTTTACGCCCCCCTCACGGTGACTGCGGCGCACTTGATATTCACACACTACAACGTAACTTTAACCACGGCCTTTATTATTATTTACTTCACAACAATGTTCACTACTGCTTTATGATCGGTGTGATATACACTCAAATTTTCAGTTTTCACTGTAGTTACATTCTTTGCCAAGGTTAAATCAATGCACGTTCCGCGAATGCATGTTCTGCCGTCTTTACTTTCCGTAGTCTACCCATAGTGGGGTAGTCTAGAAAATGAACCGAAGCAGTTACTAGGCTGGAAGGGTTTCGAATGACGTCAACCCTTCCTTTCAAGCAGCTGCATGAGCTTTGCAACAGCTGCTGCAATCTAATCTTACGGACCGCGCCGAGCCTGTTTCCGTTGTTTGCCCGCAGCCCTTATCATCCATCATGTTGGCTCATCACTTTGAAGCTTGTTTTTGTGGTTTTTCTTGCGAAAACGAGTGCTTAGTTGTACGCTGAATGCCTGAATTCAAGTAAGCTATACTGCTATACCTGCAATTGTTAGCGGTTCGTCGGGATCGTTTTTTTTGCTTACAACAACGGACACGATACAACCCTTGGCTGGTAGAGGTACAAAGCTTCGCTTTAATAATAAGCAGGAAACACTGGCAGGAATTCACAATTATGTTTATAGAGAATGGTGATTCTGCTCGCAAGAGAACCGGGCGACACGAAAAGCACCGCGACAAGCAAAGAAGCAAGCGAAGCATCTTAGCACTTGATGCGTGCTCAGATAAAAAGAGTGATAAACGTCAGCTTTTGCGTAAAAACTTCTTTTCGCTGTTGTCTTTCATTGCTTGAGACCACTCGAACTGCCGTTATATCGCCTTACCATTTGCTATAGTTTTTCTTTCCATCTTTGTTTATTTTCTGTTCCTGTGCCTTGTAAAGTTCCATGTAGGCCACCTGACAAATGCCTTGCATTTGGCCTGTATAAAATAAATTAAATAACATGATACATGACTTGTTTCTCCTGCTAACGTCACTCCGTGAACCGCAAGAGCTATGCGCGCTACAGGCGTCAGGGCGTGCGCGGAGCAGACGAAAAACGGATAGGCAAGCAGGCGCCGCGAGAGAGTCCCCGCGCCTTTGCTCCTCTCCGCTGCAGAGTTTTTCTCCATTCGTAGCGCCGTCTGGCGAACACGCTGTGAAGCAGGAGCCAGCGTTGCAGAATGTGTCCCTTCCAGACGAGCGGAGTCGGCCCTCCTGTCTTATCTTACTCCGTGGTCGATACCGTCCGTTCCGCATGACGAAGACAATTTCAAGTTTTTCATTAAGTGCAACACACCAAAAGAATATATAAGCACGGATCCATCGGTGGGTAATGCATTCTACAATACGTAGATGACACTTGGGAAACCGCTGACACTTGGGAAAAGACCTGGCGAACGTTTCGTTTAGCATGGAGCAACATTGAGAAAGTGGAATAGGGACACCGCCATTATTGTGTAATGCGAATAATGTCCTTAGAACCATCAATTATGTTCTAAAACATTTTTAGGCTTTTCTATAAGTAATGATGGAGAGTTGTATTGAAAGAAAAATTCTTCGCTTCACATGCTGCATTTTGAAAGGCTAAAGATGCAAGATGGTACTTATTCCACAACTCGATCGGAGTTGTTCGATCGCTTAGCTTTGCGAAACGTGGGCTTTTTCGGGTTGGCTAAGTGATTATTTGTGCAAAGTTACAGTAATAACACAGACTCACAAAATTCTCTTCTAAACCTGAAGAAACAGAGGGTATTGGATACATGCCATACCACATTATTTTAGGGGAATTAATATCACCATTAAAATATCGGTGAGTACCTGGGTACAGTGCTTCTATACGTCATAAAGCTCAGAACAAAAAGAGATGAAGGCGCCTTCGGTGAGCGGTAACAGGCAAAAAAGATCATTTCACGGTGACTGATGCGAATACACGTGCACACTAATTCTAAAGTGCTAACGAGAGGAGTGTGAAAGAGTGAAAGTTATCGACACAGTGATTAGGACGCCACCTCCTACTCTATCACTGCGGTCACATCGGTAAAAATTGAAATCCTGTTCCCATTCAAATATTTCAGCGTTCCATATCTTTGAAGACAACCAGGTTTCCGTTAGATAATGGCATCAACATTACACGTGTCAATAAATGATGATAGATAATCACGCTTGTTGACAACGCTACGTATTTTCGAAAAGAGAAGTGAAGTTTCGCCAGAAGGAATGTGCTTCGGCGATTGTTATGACGGAGAGGAACAATTACCGCGGGAGGCGCTTTCACGGTTGTGAAATGATGGAACCACACGATCATCAACTTCGTAAACACTGTCCATGGACGACACGTACATATAACATTAATTGTTCAGATAAAGCTCATTGTATATAACGGAGTTGTGATTACTGCTAGCCTTCCCGAATTCAGACAGCTTTTTTCCGAGATGTACTATCGTGAGCAATATCAGCTGGAACATGCGAACGCGTGGTAAATAGCCTCGAACCCTACGTCAGGCGACTCGCAGGGGCCGCTGCAGGAAACAAAGTGGAAAGGGCGCGGTGGTTCCGCTAAGTGTTGGCACTCGCACCTCGCTAGCGTTCGTAAAACCGGCAACTGATAGCTTGTCAGCGGCCGCAAGCGTGGTACGAGTTCACATCAACGCGCGCAGGCACATGCGACAATGACCCATCAGGATATGCAGCTATGCCTAGGTATTGGCGGTGACGTAGTCTGCCGCAGTGGCGACCAACCATTTCTCGAATGGGGGGCATACCGCAAAAATATGACCTCTCTCCCTTCCTTATATTATAATATATATATATAATATATATATATATGGCGAATTACTATTACAATAGGTGAAACAGCCTGAAAATGCGTCTGTCAGTTATTTTATATGCAACAGACATAGACCTATTTCTCAATCACACATAGTGAACCATCGCGGAATGAAAAATTGTTTGAATTTGCATTTCTTTATTGCAACTATATAAAATTTCAAGATGAAGCAGGAACAAAAGACAATGAGTGTCTCACAGAGGTCTCGGCTCCTACTCAGTAGCAGCAGTAGAGCGCACATAAAAAATGTACCTTTGCTACAAACAATATTAATAATTGAACGCACTTGGTATTTAGGATTAGAGCCTACATGTATCGCTAGTTTAGGCAATAGTATTGTCGAAGTTCTACGCAACAAAGTACAATAAACATAAATTTCTTGCAATATTCACTAGAAAAAAATGACAGCAAATGTGTGCGACAACCCGATTTCCACTGAAGCTGTTTTCTAACCATTGCAATAGTAGTAGTAGTAAGTGGCTTTTAAAACATGAAAAGAAGATAAAAGTGCAGTACCGTAACTGTCTCTCGCTGGGAGGTCACCTCAACAGTACTGCAGAGGGTGGAGGTAATGGGAGTAAAAGAGTAGGGAGAAGAGGAAAGGAGTAGGGCGGTAAGGCCGTAAGAAGCCGAAGCTAACGGGGCTGAAGGCGCGTATAAGAGACGGCGGCGGAAAGGAACAAGGGTTCGATATTGGATCCGCGGCCGTGGAATGATGGTGTTAGCCGTGTTGGACGAGGGCCTCGTGGGCGGCTAAGGCCGCATTACACAGGTGGTGGACAGCGGATTCGATTGGTACAGTCCCGAGGAGGGCTTTCACAGCTGCCGCAAGTGCGGCAATCACGGCGTCCTTCTGCTAGTCCGTGTTGACGGCACTGTGCGGTCGAGACACGGGAGGTGGGCAGGTGGGTTGGCGAGTGCTTGGCTGAGTGCGCCCGGGCTGAACGTGGGCATTCGGCCGGGATACGCGGGCTGTGGGTGAGTACAGGTTCTTGATTCCTGGCTTTTCGGACGGCCTCACGACGAGTGATGGGTGTGGGGAGGCGGCCTTGATTTCTGCGACTTTTCGTTCATGCTGCCAACGAGGGCAGCGGGGGGGTGGCAATGTGACGGCCACCACAGTTGATGCACTTGGGTTTGGGGCCTTGCAGTCTGCAGTGCTGTGAGTGTCGCCGCAGCGAAGGCAGCGAGACTGTTCTGTGCAGGTGGCTGGAACGTGGCGGCAGTTAGTGCACTGGAGGGGACGGGGACGTCGTGGGCGAACAGGTCGAGATTGCTTAAAGAGAGCTACCTCGGGGGGTGGTGAACTGCCTGCGAACTTCAACACGAGATTGCGGCCACTGCGTGTGCAGGCGACAATGGGAGCTGAGCTCGCTATGTTCTGTATGACTGTGTCGCAATCAAAGGTGGTATCGACGCCAAAGATGACACCAGTGCACACATTTTTGGGTGCGGACTTGGCTTTAACATCACGCCGCAGATTGCGGAGACTGCAAGGAGTTGCGTGGATCAGCGTCGGGAGGCAGTCCACAGCGACTACGTTGCCGCGCAGGTTGGTGCGGACACGCATGGCACCAGGCACTTTAAAGCTGGGCTGCGATGGCATCCTTCGAGGCAGACATAAAATTTGCCGTTCTCGTTTTGGGCCTGTACAGTATTGTTTCAGGCAGGTTAGAAGCAGCGACGCTTTGTGGACGTGGCTGAGAGGGCTGAAGTGGCTGATGACGACGGAGCCGTTGTTGACGAGCTCGAGAGGTGGTCTGGGCGTAAGCGGACTGGGGGAGGACTCCTCAGTGAGAGGGCGAATGGGCCCAAGTGAGCAGCTGGGCTTGCGAGCTTGGCTGCTAGCAGACGACGCGGCGTTGGCATGGTCAGGAGTGGGCAGTCAGTAAAACCCCTCAATGAAGAAAAGTAGCGCCATCTCCTCTCTCCTCCTCCTGCGCCGGCGTTCACTCTCTCTTCTGTCGACCGTGGCTCCCCCTACGCGGTGCCGAACTAGCAGACGCTCTCCGAATGAAACGCTGTGGCTACCTGTCGCTCCGCTCTTGAACTCGTATTTTGATCGGAATTTTTCGCGTTATGTTATGACTGGCTGCCGAAACAACGAGAGGACGCATAAATGCCGTTGCGCTTAGATGGCTGTACTATTAGCGGTGATACAGTGAGCATAAAGCCTCTAAGTCGGGCTTTACTGAGCAATACCACGCGCGACCTCGGCGTTGGTTCATCTCCGCGTTTCAGTAGCTCCAGTCCCTCGTTGGCCAGCGGCTAACGTGCACAGCGGGCCTCTAACAATGACTGCGCTTCGGGAGTGAATGATCCGCCAGCTGTATATATGCAGTTGTCTTACAGGTTTCACTGACTAGTGAGCTACCGATCATTCGGCGGAAGCGGTCCGTCGATAATGAGGCTATTGGCTTCGTTCGCTTGCAGGAAGCCTTACACTACTCCACACATTTCTTCTTTTTTTTTGCGGACTTGAGTAGCGCGGCAGCGGTCATCTTACAGGTGTATGCGAGGCTGCTTTTGCGGATCATATTGCCGCTTGCATGTGCTGCGCGCGGGTCCGAGAAATTCTACCCTGCGTATTGTATCTACTATCTTATCAGATGCAGAGCAGAAACGATGAGTTAACATCCAGGTTTGTCCTGGCCACTGACAAAGCTACGCAGGAATGAGTTAACTCTATAATCAAGGGCGTTGCAATGTGGATAGCATTGCTGCCAGCAGACAGTAATGTCCTTGAAGTGCACGGTGTATTCTTACGTTTGGCAGGCGGCTTCCTCGGCTTCAGCTGCTTCCGATGAACGAAGAGCGATGGAATGGCTTGACGCTTCAATTTTTTGTGCCACAGCTCTGCAGAATCACCGGTTCAATTTGATCATCCGTGAAGTGATCCTGCGCAAACGCGAAATCAGAAAACAAGGTCACCGTAAAACCTCGCTCCTTCAAGTATAAGGCGTAACACAACATTCCCGGCGCAAGTTATCGCCAGGAAGTCTTGTACACGGTGTTCCTTTTTTAGCTCGCCGCCAGCACAGGTACTTATCTCTTGTTCTGCTACATATCGCAGGGAAGTCTTGTATACCGTTTTCCTTTTTCAGCTCGCCGCCAGCACAGGTCCTTATCTCTTGTTCTGCTACGCGATACACGACTAGAATACTGAGCACACTTTTCACGCGCAGCACTTTCTACCATTTTCGAGATAGTTATCGGTCCTCGAGGATCTAGGACGATAGCGACAAGAACATTGATCTTCGCCGACCACCGAGTTGATTTTTTGCTGAAGGCGCAAAGCCCTAACTAAATAGCCCTAATCGTCTTTCGCAGGTAAGCGCCCGTCTTTCCCTACGTACCGTCACCGCTTCGTAACATACTGCGATACACTCAAAACGTGCCGTTCGCATACATTCAGGCCACACAAACACAACGTCATGGATTGTATAACCGAGTCAACAAAAACCACGTGCGTTTGAGGACAAGATGAAATCCGGCCACGAAAGTTGCAAATGCAGCGCGAACAGTGCGGCACTTAGGAGGGAGAAAACTAACGAAGCCTCACACAGCAAGTGGCAGCATGTGAGATTAGGGATCATTGAAGAATCGCTCGCTTACCTCACACAGGGACCATTGTGTTGGGTTGAAATCAGCCCGGCTGATTCTTTGAAGCCAGACCTTCCTCTGCGCCGCGTCTCGCTTCGCTGATGGAATCCGGAAGAGTCGCTTGCCATCTGTTTCGCGTGTTCTGCACCCGAATGCCGAGCAACACGGCATCGCGAACACTACGCCTTAAAAGCGCAAAGGAGACGCGATGCGTGGTGCCTCCATACACGGCTCGCAATGATCTGCACCGCGATGGCGGCGGGAGCAAAAACAAGCAAGAAAAAAAAGCGCGCGAGAGCACGTGAAACATTCGGCCAATCGGATGGCCGAGCGCTGAGAGAACGGGCAGGAGAGGAGGAAAGCGGCAATCTTCAAAGGATGTCCCTACTTTTTTTATTGAGGGGCTTTAGCAATCAGTCGTGAGCGCACATTGTGAGTCACGCGCGTGCATAGAGGCGTTGTTTTCCTCGGTGTTCACAAGGGAGGCGGTGTAGTATGTAGCAGACGACGCGGCGTTGTGATGACTGAGGCATGGAGGGGCGGAGTTGGCGTGGGCGCGCACGGTGAGTGGTACGCATGCGCAGAGGCGTTAGCCACCGCGATGTTTACGGATGGAACGGCGCGGGCGGTAGCAGACGACGCGACACAGAGTTGGCGTGGGGAAGGAGCAAGGGTAGCCCTTGCGAGCGCCGAGAGTGAGTCAGCCGCTGTCGCGGAGACAGCGCATTCTTTGAATGGCGAGTGATGCGGCGTGGTGAGTGGCACACGACGTGGCGGTGGTGGCGGGGGGGGGGGAGAGGTAGGGCAGTCTGAAAGTCGGGCTGAGAGTGAGCCGTGCTCGTGGGCGGTGACGTCAGTCTCCTCACAGGAGGCCGCTGTGGCTGTGTTCTCTGCAGCAGACGAGGCGGCGGGGTGGTGTTGAGACAGGCAAGAGAGGGCCGACTGGGGGGGGGTGTTGGCGCTCTCGATGTGGGTTTCAGGAAATTGCGACGACGCCGTGTCGGAACCGTGGCTGGGTGAGGTGGAGGTATCGTTGCTATCACTGAGGGATGACGACGCGCAGCTGTCAGCAGCAGGTGACAGCTGAGTGCTGGTGTATCCATAGTGGAGGGAGCCAGAAGAAATACTGGCGCTGGTTGGAGAGATTCTGAGGTGGACTCGTGACTCTCGCCGCTGCATTCCTCGTTTCCGTGACAGACAGTGGGCACAATGGGTGCGACTTGTGAAGTGACTTGTTCGAGAGTGGCAGGGGTAGAGGGCTGAGTTGTGGCAGCGAGTTGACCCGCAGCATGGGGCGAGACTAGACGTGAGCTCACCACTGGGGTTCTTCCTCGGTGACAGGGGGTGCATTGTCATCAGCAGCCGAGGGTTGCGTTGAGGAACGTTGCCTTGCCGAAGACTGCTCCTTTGAAGTGGGTCGGAGGGGTCTTTTGGGAGGTGCACAGACACGGTCAGAGGTCGTGATTCGGGCTTTGATGCCTCTCTTCCATTTCGGAGTGGAGGGTGGGCTTGACGCGAACGAAGAATTCTTCCAGTCACACTCAGAAAAGTTTCGAGGTCGCGGGAGTGGCCGAGACCGCTTGCACCAGAGTCCGAGGATGCGCGCTCCTAGTTGGCATACATGTTGGTAAGCACGGTAGAGGTGCGAGCTACATAATAATGTAGTGTTGCGGGTCGGTTCGGCGATTTGCATTTATCCCGCCGCTGCTGCCAGTTTGTTGCGGGTCGGGTTGAGTTGAAGTCAGGAATACGCCAGGCATGGGGATGAGTACGTTCGAGAGTAGGAGCGAAAGAGAAACGTTTATTTACACATTGAAACAAGTAGTCAGATTCTAGTCAGATCTTCACACAACTGCAACAGGTTAGCTCTCGTCAAACTCATGAGGTCCATGGTCAACTTTAGGCTTTGACTCAGCTATTCACCATACTTGCTGCGAAACCCGCAAAAATTGCAACGAAAGTAAAAAAACTACCAGTGGTTCAATTCTGTTTTCCTAAGAGAAATTGAAGCCTGGAAAATATAGCAGAAACCAAACGCCTATACACAGAAGTAGTGCCAAGTCCCAAGTTCTCCTCCACCGCATCGAATAAATTGCAAGACGACGTAAATCCTGGGTCGTCTTTAACTGATTACAATTCCGGTAGGTCTCTACGTCCCAATTACTCCCAAAACAAGTATGAGGTCTGGCTTTAGTAGCTGGTTCAGATCTATGCTGAAAGCTGCTTTCTGCTTGGATGCGCAACAACCACAGTATCAAAGTGGGCAGTTTTACACGCTTCATCGGTTTTTGGAAAGTCTAGGCTAAAAGATCCGATGACTCAAGCGCAAAGCCAGGCACTCACCCTGTACCGTGCAGTCATGATGCACTGCGTTCATCCAGCCGCTCGCGAACCAGTTGGCGATTGGCGTTGGCTGCAGGTTCCATCTTGCCGCTGTCATCCTGTCGCTCGTGAATCAGTTGTTGGTGACTGGCGTCGGCTGCAGCGTCCAGCTCACCACGGCCATCCAGTTGGTCGCGACCGAGATGCCGGCGACTGGGGTTGACTGAAGGGTCGATCTCACCGCGGTCATCCAGTTGCTCGCGGCTCGGGGTTAGGATTCATCCAGAGTAAGATAAACAGGAGCGCCGACTCCACCGCCGTGCAACGCATTCGCTCGGGACAAACCGTGCAATGCAAATTATACATCGCGTAGCGCCATCTGTCGAGGAGCGTGGAAAACACTCAACAGCTTGCTTCCATGTGCGCATGCGCTGAGTGGCGGAGACCGGCGCGATGGCGGCGCAGAACGGGCAGCGCGGCACCCGCAGAGCGTGTCGTCTGCTACAAACGTGGACCCTCGGCCGTCTCAATTTGACAGCAATGAAACACAAAAAATATACGCGCACGAATAATAAAAGCGCAAATGAACACGCGGTAGCGCTTTTATGCACGCATACGAAACATTTTAGATGTCTTTAGAGGGAACAGACGATAAATGATGCTGTACAAAAAGACACAACAGAAGTACTTGTTTTTCACTCCTCTACGTCTGCGCGGAAGCGAAGGTGGGAAATTTGCGTCTTCATCGCTTTGTTTACCATGTCTGCAGTATGTTTATTCATGCCTGACGGAACAAGGTATCTTGATACTTGTTCGTGAAGAGACTGAGCAACAGGACAGTGTTTTGTTCCCGGCCGTAAATCTGGTTATGGCAAAGGACGCGAGAAGTTTTCGCTCTTCGCTTCGCCATCTGATCTTCAACTACTCCACCAGTGGCGTCAAAAAATGCCTCAAATAAGCGAGCGCTTAAAGCAATGGACAAAATATGTGCGCGACACTTCGAGAAGCAGCTTATTTTTGATAGTTACTTCAGCAAAGACAAAGGTGATGTCCTACTAGATCTAAAGAAAGTGCCTCGACTTCAAAGCGGAGCAGTTCCTTCAATTTGTTTAGGGAAGCCTGGCGTAGCTCAATGATGCTGAATGCCAGGAGGAACAGAAGACGCCAATGCGGAAGGACGGGAGGAGCTCAATTTAAATTTCTCTTCAACTACACACAGTGCAGGTGCCTTCCTTGCCCAGAGACATGCCGTAATGTAGAGAGAGAGAAAGGTAAAGAAAGACAAGGAGGTTAGCCAGGTTAATACCGGCTGGCTATCCTGTAAATTCTCAGCCTTGCCTTCGAGATGATTCCCCCAGTTATGCAGAACCTAATCAGAGCTCTCTTGTGAAATAATAAGCAGAAAACATGGCAGGAATCCCAATTATTATGTTTATAGAGAATGGCGATTCTGCTCGCAAGAGAACCGGGCGACACGAAAAGCACCGCGGAGAAGCAAGGAAGCAAGCGAGCATCTTAGCACTTGATGCGTGCTCAGATAAAAAAGAGTGATAAACGTCAGCTTTTGCGTAAAAACTTCTTTTCGCTGTCGTCTTTCATTACTTGAGACCACCTGAACTGCCATTATATCGCCTTACCATTTGCTATAGTTTTTCTCTCCATCTTTGTTTATTTTCTGTTCCTGTGCCTTGTAAAGTTTCATGTAGGCCACCTGACAAATGCCCTGCATTTGGCCTGTATAAAATAAATTAAATAACATGATACATGACTTGTTTCTCCTGCTAACGTCACTCGTGACCCACAAGAGCTGTGCGCGCTACAGGCGTCAGGGCGTGCGCGGAGCAGACGACAAAACGGATAGGCAAGCAGGCGCCGCGAGAGAGCCCCCGCGCCTTTGCTCCTCTCTACTGCAGAGTTTTCATCATTCGTAGCGCCGTTACAGTGGCTAGATGGGTAGGTGTGCCGACCGAGCGTAGTTCACCACTTCTCCGCATCATGACGCAAAATTGGCGCTGCGGACAGTAGAACGGTTCAGCGGCGCGCAACGGCGGCTGCGCTGTGTAGACGAGCTGCGTGTCTGATAGTATCGCTTGCCTCTGGTTTCTCTTTGAAGTGCGCCTTATAATACCGTTCTGAGCAGTGTAGGCCAAGCCAGAATGAGGAACTTGTTGTTGTCGTCTAGTCAGAAAAACGAAATGCTGAAGTGAATTTTCTAGCTTGGCAATCGGTCACATTTACTGATATAAACGCGGCGCTCCAGCCCATTGCATTAAAGACGTAAATGCATTTTTTCCATGCACAAAACAATCCTGCAATGGTTTTATACGGTATGTGGAACCGTGTTTACATGATATTTAGCGAGTTCTAATGTTTCAATTTCGAGAAATTCAGCTATTGTTTTATTGCTGCGTCAGTTACGGTATCTAAATTGGTGCGAGAAGAATTGTGTTGGTAAGTGCATATGGTTCACTGTTTCATTGTAATAAAATAAAGCAATATGTCTTGGATTAGATTCGTGAATGTATTAAAATACAAGAAAAGCTCTCGTAACTTGAGTCAGCAGACACACCAACATAAATTAGCTAGCGCCAGCAAGGCCGCAACGTTGGTCCACCACACCATGTGGTGGACACAGCACACGCCTCATGCACACGCCTCATCTTCAGGTGCTTCCTCTTCTGCCTGTGCTTTCGCGCGCCATGTTCTTGCCCTTTACAAGAAAGTAAAGCCGTGTAATCGTATAGAACTTCACAAACATCGTTTGTGAGCTCTTTCTTGTGCCGCTTACAGCCGATCAAATTCGGGGGATTCAGCTGCAGAAAGGATGCAAAGTCGGCGATACACACGCCTCATCTTCAGGTGCTTCCTCTTCTCCCTGTTGCTTTCGCGCGCCATGTTCTTGCCCTTTACAAGAAAGTAAAGCCGTGTAATCGTATAGAACTTCACAACATCGTTTGTGAGCTCTTTCTTGTGCCGCTTACAGCCGATCTAATTCGGGGGATTGAGCTGCAGAAAGGATGCAAAGTCGGCGATACACTGTTCCTTCGTAACTAATTTAAACTGAAGCACAGCTTGAAGGCGTCTTTGAGCGATGCTACCAGTTTTTTTTTTGTGGTTCAGAAGGGAGTAACAGCCCTGACCTACTCATTCTGTTGAATTCAGTAATGTCCCTGAGCAATCGGAGCACTTGGCTCTTTGCAGGAACTTCCTTGCTACATAGCCTGCTATATAGAATATCAGCCTAGAATCAGTTTTCTTTTCCCTGTAGCAGCGCAGCGGTGCTCGATGTCGCAGGCGCTGAGCACCTCATGTGCGGCTTGCAAATTTCCAATGTCGAGGAGCTCTGGACGTACGCTTTTCGGTGTACCGCTTGCTCATTAACGTCGCCGATGCAATCTAGCCACCGTACCGATACTGAGCAAGCTACTGAGCAGCTCGGGCGAACATTTCCGCTGTAAGACAGCGGAACAATTCCGCTGTCTTTCTCACAAATTTAGAGCCCGACTTGCAGTTTGGAGCGAAGCAGTAGGTCTCCTTGGTGGTTTCTTTGTGGAGCAACGCCGCCGCTAATCTCGCCGGTCATCTTTCCTACCATGAACATTCCACATCGCTTAGGAACTTACAAACAGTACGAGAGATGCGGAGGTCTTCACCTTTGAAACTGACACGAACAGACGACATACAACTATTCCAATACGGGCTTTATTTTTTTTGCTCGCCGCCAGTCCGCCAGCTCCCTGTAGCAGACGACGTGCGCTGCGGAACCGTTCTACTGACCGCAGCGCCAATTTTGCGTCACGACGCGGAGAAGCGGTGAACTACGCTCCAGAGGCGCCGGTCGGCACACCTACCCATCTAGCCACCGTAGCGCCGTCTGGCGAACACGCTGTGAAGCAGGAGCCGGCGTTGCAGAATGTGTCCCTTCCAGACTAGGGTGCCTCGATGCCAGCGCCGCCGTTCAGGGTGGTGCCTCCTGACCGCACCCGCGCCGCCGCTTTCTCGCTGCGACGCCATCTTGAGTCACAGCGAGCGGTTGCGAGTGCTTGGTGCCGGTGCTAGTTCGAGACACAGTGCGCGCAGATGCTTCGCTGACGCTTCTACTTGCTGGACAGTGTTCAGCACGCATGAATTACAAGCTTGTCAAGTGCATCGAGTCGACATGACGGGCTGTTGTTTCCCAAGGGCACCGGATCGACGCGTAAAGGGCTTCGTTGTTTTACGCTTCCCCCGGGACCCAGAGCGAAGGAAGAGATGGGAAGCCCAAGTAAAGCGGTATCACTGGAAAACAACGGATAGCTCCTACATTTGCGAGGTAAGTGTCAAGAAAGTTTTGACTATCGCATCGTGTTTTTCATAAATCAGAAAGTATTCTCTGATCCTCGCTCACGTACCTACGTTCGCTCACGAACTAAGCACTGCACCGATGCTGAGTAGCCTATGGTTTGCGAGCGCGCGTCGCATAGGCTTTTGCCGTTTGATCAGCGCAGTCTATGCGACTAGTACCCTTATTTCAAGAACTGACGAAAATGCTCGCGGCGAAATAGCCTTACATTAGCTACAAAGCGTCATGTAACCACCTATTTTACTTTTTCACGGAAGCACAGATCGTGTGTCTCTTGTTTCTTTTTTTCCCCTCAGTTTCTTTTTTCGCTACTGGTTATTTGAAACTAAAGAACGCAGTGCTTCTTCTGGGAGAGCGGCTGTTTGTGTACGTGGCAAGCGAAGCATTGTGATTTTCTCTATTCTCAGCAGATATCTTGCGGATCTCAGGATGTTACGTATATAGCTGATTTTTTAGACGAAATATTTGTAGCGTGGTGCTCGTAAGGCGATGGTCATTCGTGCTCATTCCCGATCGTAGTGGGTACTGTGATGGTCTTTAAATGCCTGTGCACGGTATGCCCAGGTGTAGAGTTAAGTGGCATCATGGGACCAAAATGTTTCGGCGCTTTCTGGCATGGTGTCTGTTGTAGCCTGTGCATTTCTTCGAAACGTGTGAAGCGAGGTAATGCAGCATTACTTCTGCGAAAATTTATTTTTAAGCACTGTAATGGGTTCTCTGTATTTACAAGGCAACTTTTCATATCAATAATCACTTTTGTTGTTTCTTGTACTTAGAAACACTTTGAAGAGGACCAGTGCGAGGGAAATCGACAGGATGGGCGCCGTCTGTTAAAGTCAACAGCCCTACACCGTCATGGACTATATTTTCGAAGTGAAAACATTGCTAATCTGTATTTGACTGTCTTAGTTTCATTTACGGTTTTTGTACGCGATATGTATGCAGTGTTGTTTATTTTTTCAATGTAGTGATCAGTGTTCTAATGGTTATTTAAAATGTTCTGTACTCGCCATCGATGTGTTTGTGGCTGATGCGACGTATTCGATGGTAGCTGATGTATTCTGGCTGGATATCTTGATTAATATTACCCGCGTTGCGTTTTTCTTGTTTGCATTCTTGTTTTCGATTTACATTGTGTGTAATAAGGTCGATGCACTCACTTGACCCCCCCCCCCATGTAATGAATAAATTAAAAAAAAACTCTCACTATCCCGAATTGTGTGTCGAGCCTACCTTGTGAATTTTTTTTATCTCGTCTTTCAACATAACCTTCAGGCGCCCACAGTACATATAATGTTTCATGATTGACTGTACTAGACGTTAATAAGTAAATGTATTTTGTGCATCGTTTGGTTTCTTATGTGTACTACGCAAGATTGACACACACAAGTTACGTTACATTTTTCTCTACAGCACTAACTAAACCTTATTTTCCATCGCAGTTATTTTTACACCAACTTAATCCTGTCAGCACACAGTTTTGTGGGCAAAAAAAAAAAGCAAATTGCGCGTAGATATCGTCAAAATAATTGCAACGAACGCGAAGAGCACGCGCAACGCAAGGAAACTAACCGCCGTGCGCGAGTGGCTGGCTACGGTAAAGGAGGCGTGACGTGTAAACCAAATACAACAGCGAAAAAAGAAAACTTCCACACACAGGGGGTCGCAAACCTATATACCAAGCTCGAAGCTAAAAATAGTGCGTATTTCAAACATACACACGGCATGGAATGTAAATTGAATTAGGCAACTTGGAGCATGTTCCCGGCGCCATACATTTACGTCGGACCTTCGACGAGTTAACGGCTATTGGTTATAAGATGTGCAGATGCGATACCGATAAAAAATCCTCATCAAGGCAAAGCACTTGGAAGTGCGCCGCGAGTAACACTATTTATGAACGCAAGCGTAGCTGAGTCTCAGCTCGTGTGACTCAATATGGCAGCGCCAGCGGGGTTGTCTTCACCCTGGACGGCGGCGCTGGGCATCGAGGCACCCTATTCCAGACGAGCGGAGTCGGCGCTCCTGTCTTATCTACTCCGTGGATTCATCTCAACGCTGCCATCCAGTTTGTTGCGGGTCGGTTCAGAGATTTGCATTTATCCCACCACTGCCACCAGTTGTTGCGGGTCGGAGATTAATCCCACCGCTGCTGCCAGTTTGTTGCGGGTCGAAAATTAATCCCGCCGCTGCTCCCAGTTTGTTGGGAACGGGTTGTTGAGACTCGGTAGCGTTTAGGCCGTTGATCCTTCAGCCAGAGGGATGAGTACGTCCGGAGTAATAGCGAGAGAAAAAGAGGTTATTTACAGTTTTACACTGGCTCCAAATATGGAAGCCCACTCCATGGGAGAGCACTTTGAAAGTCTCAGCTCACTACATGTTTGAGCACATATCAGAACATGTCAGGACACACCACTGCACGCAAGGTGTCCCTTATAAACACTGGTCTTCCCTAGTTGACCCACTAGGGAATCAGATGACCTTGATGCGGCCAATCAGACGGGCCTTCTTGTTCGCTGAACTCCGCTCTAATGTTACTTTCGAAGCAAGGACGAGGCAATCCGGAACAGGGGGTTGACACTCCTTCCACGAAAGTCGTGACTTCGTTTCTTGCCCTCCACCGGTCATCTTGCGAGGGTCTGGAGAATGGCCTTCACGCTAATCCCCGCTTCTAACGAAAGGTGGCGGTTGTGGTCGGTCGCTTCAAAGTGAGCTTCTTTGTCCAAACCTCACTGCCGCTGTCGGGCACTGTCGCCGTCTGGACGACGCTTACGAAAGGGGTGGCATCGGGGAAGCACCCAAGAATTGGCACTGCCGAGTTGGGGCGCTTGTTTCCCCGTCTCGTCGGTGTCTAGCACTGTCGCCGTCTGCGCGACGCTCATGAAGGGCCTGCCTCGATGGGAACAATCAAAGAATGCGCCTGGCCGATTCCGGACGCAACAGTAGCGAGAGAAAAGAGAAGCTAAGGTCCCATTTTCTTGGGAGCCCTAAAAAGGGCTACACTCGCGAGCGCGTCGTGTCGGAGTCGGAGAAGGCGGGCGCCAGAGAGCAGAGTGCGACCTGCTCCAGTTAGCGCACGAACGAAAAGTTGCATTGCAATAAACCTTTCCATTTCTGTAATTATTTGCATACATTAAAATTGCTCGCATATGACGTACCATTTGAAGCTTTGCCCACAAGTAATCCTTTGGAGCACTTCTTGTCGGGAATTTTTAAAAAGCCAGTAATTCATCAAAACGCATGTTACGTACATGGCCATAACATTTTTAAAAATTTTTTATTTATTTACCCCCAGGGCCAATTGGCATTACAGAGGGGAGTGGGCTGTTATAACAAATGTTGAACAAAAAGCGGTCAGTGCAGTTAATCATACAAATAAAGCTCGTAATTATACAATGCATACAGAAATAATTGAAAAAAGCAATCAGTACAGTTCGTACAAATAAAGCTCGCAGTTATACAATGTTAGCTAATGCATCATGGAACATGTGATTATCGTTAATGCTAACAATGTCAACGGGAAGTTCATTCCACTCTTTTGACGTACGAGGCAAAAATGATTCAAGAAGGCTTTGTGTTGCACAATGGAATACCTACTCTGTGATGATGACCGATGCGGCGGGATATGTACTGTGGGCGAAGGAGTGGTCGGTCATGCAGGAAAGATGACGATACAACTTGTGAAACGTGTTAACGAGAAAGTTTTCTGCGAGATGCTAAAAGGAAGTGCTAGGGAAGTTTTTCCATGACAGAGTGCGCGCATTTATGTCATAATTAGATAATATAAAACTAACGGAGTTATCAGAACAGTTCAATGGAAGTTACTAGATGATATAGCTTGGGTCCCACACGGCTGAAGCATATTCCAGTTTAGGCGTATTACTGTCTTATAGCTGCAACTTTAGGCCACCATGGAGCAGTAGAAAAGTTACGACGTAAATAGCCAGCATGCGGTTACATTGTTAATATGTACTCATATGTAGCGACCAAGTTAGATTAGTCGTGATGTGAACTTCTAAGTACTTGTAATAGTTTTAAACAAATCCAAATGCATGTTATTAAGAATATAACGAGGTGAGCTAGTGACTTCTAGATACACGCATGACGTAGCACTTTTTTAATATTTAAGTCCCATTAACCATTTTGCGCACCAGTTAGATATAGCGTGAAGGTCAGATTGCAATACCTTAGTGTCGTCGTCGTTGTAATTTCCCAAAAATTAACAGTCATCGGCAAAGAGATGAATGTTAGGTGATATAACTTAGAGTCATTAATATAATGAGAAAAACGGGGGCCTAAGACGAACCTTGCGGAACGCCGGAATTAACTTCGCAAAAGAAGTATATGGCCGTTTGCAGCAAAAATTGTGACCTGTTAGTGAGAAACTGCAATTCACTTAAGACGTTACTGTCAAGATTTAGTTGGTGCAGTTTGTAAAATAACAGTCTATGGCAAACCTTATCATTGCTTTTTGAAAAGTCGAGGAAATGCAGTCGTCAAGCGATGATTGATCAAGAATCTGATGTAATGTATTCGTAAAGGATATTAACTTGTTTCACATGAAATATCTTTCAGGAAGCCATGCTGTGCTGACGTGAAAAATGGATTAGATTCTAAAAACTTGACTAGGTTAGTAAGCATTATGTGCTCGAGCAGTTTACAACAATACTAGTTAAAGAAATAGGGCGGTAATTAGTGAGCAGTTTTTACCAGATTTATGCAGTGGAATGACCTTCCCAATTTTCCATTGTCTAGGAAGTGTAGACAATCCAGTGACTTAGAAATTTTTGTTAGTATAATGGAAATGTAAGCACTAGTATTTTTCAAAAATTTGTGTTAATACCATCATAGCCGGAGGAGAATCATTATTAGGTGCTTCAATCAGTCGTACGACGCCAAGAGGTTCAACAATCACTGGTGACATAAGTAATAATTGTGTGAGCTCACAGTAGATAATTAATTATGGCTATCCACAGAAAACTTATTCATGAAAGATTCGTTTAGAACAGTGGCGCAATGCTTTTCACTAATCTGGTTACCGGATGAGTCAGTCAAGGAAATATAGTTGTCAGATGTGAGTTAATGACTCGCCAAATTTTGTTGCTTTAGTTGTAACATAGACGGCAAAACGTGAGTCAGAAAGTTATCTTTAGCGGATTTGAGCGCACCTATGTAGATGGTCGATGCAGATTTGTAAGCAGACCAGCGGGGGTGGTTAGTAGGCAAACATGTCGGTGCACGATAGAAACGTTTCTTTTGGTTAGATAGACGTTTGATATAAGTATTGTGCCATGGCGCATGTGCGCTTGAAGTAATAAAGCTATTAGGGATATATTTGTTTGTTAGACGTTCGACTTCATCCACAAACACATCCCAGTTCGACTGCACAGAACGGGTATCAAATTGCTTAAAAGATGTCTAAAAATGTGTTATTTCATTGTTAATCATGTCAGAGTTGGCTTTCTTGTAGTCCCGTATCATTTTCCTTTTTTTGTTCACCTTAGGACAGGGTGCGTTCAATGAAACCGAAAGTAATGAATGATCACTGATGCCTGGTGTATAGGTTACAGCGGTAGCGAAATCTGGTCGAGTCGTTAGTAGTAGATCAAGAATGCTGGTACTGTTAATGTCCTGGGCGGCAACGTTACTAGTTGCGTTATAGAAAAAAACGTTAGAGAATGTTAAAAAATTCATGAATTGTGGCAAAGACGGCAATGAATAAGGTGGGTTTGCGTTCCATATTATACTCGGAAAATTGAAATGACCTAGTAGAAACAAAGGATATGAGGAAAATCATGTACAAACTATATTCATTGCATCATGTAGTTCATGGATAAATGTTGAAGGTGAGGAGGGAGAGCGATAGCATAAACCTAATATAGTCTTGTGGTAGCGAATGGTTACTATGACCCAGACTAATTCAAGTTCAATGTTAATATGCATGTATGAAGAAGGAATGTCCTTTGAGGCGGCAAGAAGGACGCCGCCTCCCCTACGCATTGTCCGATCACAACGGTATATGTCAAAGCGGTTTGCGTCGTCAAAGATTTCATGATCACGGACATGCGCGTGGAGCCATGTTTCCGTTAAGGTAACTATATTAACCATGGTGCCCTCCCTCTCTCCCTCCCTGCCTCCTCCCCTCGCCCTCCTTACTCAATTTCCTCTAGATTTCATGTCGGTTGAGTTAACAGTTCTGCCAGAGC
Source organism: Dermacentor silvarum (assembly GCF_013339745.2). Taxonomy (NCBI): domain Eukaryota; kingdom Metazoa; phylum Arthropoda; class Arachnida; order Ixodida; family Ixodidae; genus Dermacentor; species Dermacentor silvarum. The sequence continues at coordinate 367,104,816 of NC_051154.1, forward strand.
TACGAGATAAATTCTTTGTTCGCAAAACACGTTCATAAAGCTCTGATCACTTGCATGTGTAATTTACTGCAAATGTCATAATTAGTCCCCTGTCTTTAAAGTTTATCTACATATTGTCCATACCGCGCTTTTTACTTTCGCCAAATATAAACAAGATGTCTTTCACCGAGGACATCGCTGAAACCAGGTCTCAACGTGTTATGGCGCCTGAATATAGGGACAGAAAAAGACGGTTCAATAATTATTCGCAACGCTACTAGCTGGATCAGGAAGGTAAACATTTTGTCGCACATTGCAGTTACCATGTCCCCCCTCCCCGTCCCTCAAAATATCAGACATTCATTATAAGGAAGGGCACAGCAGGACCACCAGAATGCATCCGCCTAATCCGGTCACCTTCTTTACGCAGTTGTTGGTCGTTCTGCTACTACAGTCGACGGGCTGCGACAGCCAGCTTCCGATGCACACGGAAGCATGATGCAGATACTCGACGACGGGAAATTCCACGTGTCATCGAGGCCACAGATAAAGAGCGACGTCACCAGCGCTGCGCCCTTAGTGACAACAGCAGCCAATACTGAGGCTGAAGTCAACGGCTGCCTGATGGCAAAGTTGGCATCGTGGCATACAAAAGGCGCATACGAAGGCCGCTCGCACGAAGCGCACGGCAGGACCACCAGAATGCATCCGCCTAATCCGTCCACCTTCTTACGCAGGTGAGAAAACGTTATGACAAATGTTATCGCTCAAATAATGTGTTTTTGATTGTGCTGCCGTGCCCAAGGCTGCTTGCTGAGCTGCTGTGTGAATGCGTTGGTGTCTGATTTAACAAAACACTATTGTTATTATGTGGTGACATTGAAAGTAACCCTGGTCCTGATACCGCTACTATTTGAAGCAACTGCACTGATTGCTGAGGACCTGAAAGAAATCAATCAAGAACGATTAACCGCAATTGATTCCAAGCTGGAACTGTTAGATGGCATTAGATGTCAAAGTAACGACTTGTATGAATGAATTGTCTAGTTTGGAGAAAACTATACATGCCCTCGAGCTTAAAGTGGACGATCTGGAAGTCGTTCCAGAAGGTGTAATCTTATGATTTCTGGTGTCCTTGAGAATGAAAAAGAAAGTGACGACTCCCTTGAAGCTGTTGTAAATGAAACAATCGTTAAAAGCTTTCTAAAAATGGAGCCTGCTACTTTCGAAAGAATACACCGCGTGGGAGAACCTGCAGCCAAAAAAAACACGGCCGGTAATCGTGAAACTTGCCGCCTTTCGAGATAAAACAAGGGTATTGAAGAGCTGTTGCAGGTTAAAAGGGACCAATTATTCAATAAGTGAAGATTTCTCAGTCGATATTCGAGAAATTAGAAAAAACTCTGGAACCACGGCAAAACAAAAAAGGAAGCTGGAGAGAGCGTTTCTTTAACTTATGACAAACTGAGAATTAACGGTGAGCTGTACTGTTGGGATGAGAGCCAAAATGATGTGGTGCCATTACACAGACAGTCGACCATCCTTAGCTCCAAAAAAAAACAGCAAGGCGAATCAAAGTCGCTGCGTCCACGCCGACTCCAGCATCATTCGAAATAAGTTTCGTAAACTTAATGCACGTAGCATTGTTAATAAAGTAGACTCACTGGAGTCGGTCTTAATTAGTCTAGAACCAGATTTCGTTGCCGTGACAGAAAAATGGCTGACAGATGATATCCGGGACGTTGAATTGGCCCCACCAAACTATTCAGTAGTACGAAAAGAGAGACAGACACATGGCGGGGGCGTTACCATATTTATAAAGAAAGATATCCCTTTTTCAAGGCTCCCTGATGAAGAAAATGTTGGAGCAATTTTTTGCATACTAACGTTGGCCCAGCGCGCGGTTAGAGTGGGGTGTGTTACCGCAGTCCCACATCTGACTGTAACGTCACCCGTTCACTATATGACTATCTACAACGTCATGTGTCATGTGGCCGGCTAATATTAGTGGGCGACTTCAACTTCCCCGATATTTATTAGAAAGCCGTGCACTTTCCATCGATGTCCTCTGAAATAATCAGTGATATGATGTTGCATTTTAACCTGAATCAGGTAGTTACCCAGCCCACATGCACTAAGGGAACTACATTAAATATTCTTGATCTCACATTTCTCAGTCATCACGTTCCACTTGAAAACATAAAGTTACAAATTCTGCAAGGCATATCGGACCATGAAATAACATATTGCACCGTCCGCACAGAAACCCGTATTCATGTCGTTGAAAAGTGGAGCACGGTTTATGATTTTTCAAATGCTGTAGACGTCAGCATTATCGGCCATCTCAGTTTTGAATACGCTACATTTCAAGAGCTTACTAAGGACGTTTCCATAGATATAGACGCTTTGTGGAAAAATACACAGACATTGTATTTTCAGCCTTCAAAATTTCGTGCCTATCAAGACGAAAAAAACAACAACAAAGAATACAAATTCATCGATAACACGCGAAATAATCCAAGCTAAACGAAAACTGAAAAGAAAGCTACGTAAAGCCCTCAAGCTAAAGCCTACGCACGCAAACTTACATACGCTTAAGGCATCAATTACAAATATGAAATCAAAAATTAAGGAAGCTAAGGAAAACTATTTTTCTAAAACTCTTCCTAAATTTTTGAGAAGCGCACCACATAAATTTTGGAATTACCTTAACCCTAAACACTATGACAGCCCCGCCGCTTCCAGTGATAATAGAAACTCCGCAAATTCCATTAACCGTTATTTTCAGTCAGTATTTCACATGGATGATGGAAAACTTCCGCACGTAGTACCAAGCGGCCGAACGCCTATCGAGCCGCTCACAATCACAGAACCAGGCCTGTTAAACGTTTTGTTAAATATTGACACGAAGAAAGCGATTGGACCCGATAACATACCTTATATATTTCTTAAGAGATATGCTGAGTGGAATGCTAATTATCTATGCCACATCTTTAATAAATCATTAATAACGCGCTCACTTCCTGCCGAGTGGAAAACTGGTAAAATAATCCCCGTGCATTAATCTGGTAGCACATCAGAGGTACATAATTTCAGGCCCATTTCCTTAACCTAGACCATATGCAAACTTCTCGAACACGCAGTACTTAAACACATAAACGCATACCTGGAACAGGAATCTATTCTTTCTGCATATCAACATGGCGTCCAACGCGGTCTCTAAACAGTCACTCAGCTACTAGAACTAACACACGACATATCACAAAGTCTAGATAATAGAAGACAAACGGACTTAATTTTATTAGACTGCTCCGAGGCTTTTGATCGTGTACCACACAAAAAACTAATTAGAAAGCTTCAGTGTACACTAGGAGAAAGCCCAATTGTTAAATGGATAGAAAACTATCTGACTGACCGTTTGCATCTTGTCCATATTTATAACGAAGATTCCACTTTCGCACCTGTTACATCGGGAGTGCCCCAGGGCAGTGTATTGGGCCCTGTTTTATTTCTAATATACATAAACGATTTGCCTTCCAGATTACATGTTAACATCAGTCTATTCGCTGACGATTGTATTTTATACCGTGAAATTAATTCCGATGAAGACCACCATATACTAAACAATGCCCTAGAATCTGTATTTTCTTGGTGTCAGGAGTGGCAGATGACCCTAAATGCTCAAAAATCTGTAACACTTACCGTAACTAGATAGAAAGAAATATCTGATTTTATTTACGCTGTTAACGATACACCTCTAACACGTGTATTTGAGCATAAATATTTAGGCGTCACTTTAAAGCATGATCTTCGATGGGAAACCCACGTTAACAATGTAACTTCAAGTGCATTAAAGCGGCTTTTCTTTTTGAGAAGACGCCGCCGTCTCGCACCCCCAGATCCGAAGCTGTTGGCCTACAAAATGCTTGTTAGACCAGTGCTAGAATTCGCCAATATTGTTTGGTTCCCCTACACAAAGGAACTTATAGCAAAAACTGATGGGGTGCAGAGGAAGGCAGTAAGGTTCATAAATAATAAATACAAGGTAACGAATTATCCGACTGAATTACTACAAAAAGCTGGGTCGGGCAAAACTGCAAAAGCTGCAAAGTCGGGCAAAACTAGCAAGACTAAAATTTTTGTTTCAGTTAATCCATGGTGACATAAACATTGACACGTATAGACTAATTTCATACAATCGTTCTAGTTCAACATGCTACAGGCACTCTCAAACACTTAATGAATACACTTCCAACTCAAATTGCTTCAAATATTCATACTTCCCTCAAACCATAAGGGAATGGAACCAACTTAGTCCTTGCATTACTAATGCTTCATCTTTAGATATGTTCCTAACTATGGTGGAAATGGATGTACAGGCTGAGAAATTTCTGTAATTTTTTATAACCTGTATCCGGATTTTGTTTCAATAACCCGATTGCATCATTGCCCACCCTACCATTGTAACTATCCTAATTTGTAGTCTTGTCGTGATTTGTCGCATTGTTACTACTGATCTTCATGTAGTGATTGCTTCAGTGTTTTCTATTCTATAAATGAATTTATTGTACTTCTTTCGAATTCATATGTATGCCCTCCCTGTTATGGTCTCTTGTGAGATCGGCAGTATTGTTAAATAAATAAATAAACCAGCTGTAACCTATAGCTATGTCGGGATACTGAGAAGCATAGTATATCACACGCTTTAGCACATGAATAAAATTTTTTTACAAACGCCGTGTATGATCCAACCACATTTAACTTCGCACAGAGAGTTTCCATAGCATACCTCCAATTTTGGCTAAATTTGGTCTTGGTGGCTTTGATAGTTCTGCCAGGGCAGCGGGCTCAAGTCTTCCCCGCTCATTAGACACGCTCATAAGATTCTAGAGTGATTGCATGCGTAATTTATTGCGAAGGCCCCAATTACTCATCTACTAAGAACTTCACCTGCACATCACCAATTAACTTGTCCGTACAGTCACCAAATAAAATGAAGCCGCCTCTAGTTCAGTGAGGACTCCACGTGAACCGTTCTATTATGTATGAAAAAGTAAAAATAAATTATATATGAGGATTCAATAATAATTGGTAACCCTTCTAAATAAGTCTCAAACGTTAAAACTACGCGACACATTGTGCTTAAAATCCACCTATTCCTTCAATGTATAGAATATATGAAACTCAGAGTTCTCTTGGGACATAGGAAACCTAGCAGCAGCGTGATATTTCGGAACAATTGGCGAAATTTTTTAAACCTGTGTTTGATCAACACGCATTTACCATCGCACATAAACTTGCCGTGTTGTTCGCCTTATATTCGCAAAATTTGACCTCAGTTGTAGTTGTAATTATGCTAGCGCACCCGTTCAAATTTAACACCGCTCGTAAAACAGACTAATAACGCAATGGACTACTTGCATAACTATTCTACTGGAAAATGCGCATTTAACCCACCCATTTCGAACATTGCCTACAGATTGCCCATACAATGCCTTGTTTAGCTCACAGAGGATACCGGAGAAACAAAATACGAATCTCGCATTATGCTCGAAAACACATGGAAAAACGAGGGTTTAGTAATTATCTGCAACACTTGCATTAAAGCAGGAAAGTGGATGTTTCGCAACGCATTGAGCTTAAAATTATCTCTATTTTCACGGAATTTCAACAGTCTCTCGTGCTGTTGCTTTAGGAGTCTGGGAAACATTTTGATTTGCGGCAGTATGACACCCTGGAATGCTCCAAACGAATAACTTTCTCAAAAGACTGTAATGAACCTACACAGAATAAACATTTATCGCTCGTCACTCAGAACATTTTTTCGCACTTCGAATAAATAAAAACACCATGCCCCGCATAGTTTACCGAGGATACGGGGCGAAAACAACTAAATGTCGTGTATAACGCATAAAAATTTGGAGAAAGAGACTATTCAGTAAATGTTTTCGGAGCACATAAGCAACCTACAAAGTGCGAATTTTTGATACACGTCACCGAAAGAAGTGACCTTCAATTCTTCTAAATATAATATATCTGCTGTTTTTGCTCCGGCCCGGACACAAGTAATAGTGTAGCTCTTATTTAGAAACAGCCTGAAAATGAAACCGACAAGGCCAAAAGTGACACAAGCCTTTAAAAAAGATTCCGGTCCGTGTTGTATTGGTTTTTAAATGGTTCTGCACGTTCGACCTAGGTCGCTTTCACGAACATATAAGCAATAAGTCGTGATTACACAGTGAAACTCGGCAGCTATTACTGTAGATGTTTTAATTAGACTTTTTGATGGTGATTAATGGGTCCCTGAAACGGTTCGGACAAATTTTGTGGGCGTGTAGGGTACAGCTACAGTAGAACATTCACACCACAATTTAAGTGAAGCGTCACGTATTGAGAGAACTACAAGCGATTGCAAGTTACCCTCCTCCCTAATCATGCTTTTCCTCCTCAACTCGTTCGCCGAGCGATCGGGGCACGACCGGGGCTAAGCTCCGCCTTCACTGGCTCATGCGTCACGATGTGGCGTCGCGCGACCACTTCCGGTAGAAGAACACGCGAAGCCTCTCCGACTCCGACCTCTCGGCCGTCGATCCCCATCGAAAGCCAAGCAGCGTGCGTTGCTATAGCGTTCTGTTCGACGATCAGTCGCGTCATGGACCCGGAGCTTGGGGAGCGGTTGCGCCGGATGAGCGAAGAGATGGGTTTTGACCCTTATAGTGACACACCTTTTCGCAATCCGCTCCACGCTGACGACGGCAGCAACGATTCGCCACCGCCAGACTCGCCGGATTCCCCTGATGACCCCGACGACAACAACGATCACCGGTAAGCGTAAACACAGAAATTGGAGCTGTCCAGCTTGTTACGGGGGAAATAATTCAAGTTGTACCGCGTGCACTTTACTATTTCTGCATTCACGTTCGATCGGGTTCTAACCGATTTGGTTGACACGCTCTCTAGGCTATTTCGCAATGAATGTGTGGTATATATGATAACGACCGACTCCGATGATTCTGGATGATGCAGGTGCGATTGTGGGCTTTGCGAGCGCATGCCAACGCCCCATGAGCAAGTGTGTTGCCGTGACGTGGCACAAGTGGTTGAGGAAAGTCCGGACGGTTGCATTACCCAACATGAAGAGTTCAGGAGCGTCTGCCTTAGCCCCGCGGTACTAGGCGCATTGTATTGGGAGCTGCAGGAGAACGGTGTGGCAGTTGAAGGAGAAGTTGACAGGTAATGTTAGGGTTACAGTATATCTGGAACTTGCAGACTACAGTTAGCGGACTCCGATTGCAACCTTGACCGCACCACTTTATGCTCTTTGCCAGGAATATCGGTTTTTAGCGTACCGACTCCTTACACGGTGGATTTGGAAGAGGCTGGGGAGACGCAACAGGCTCGTGTTACCTGCATGCGTCGTATCCACAATCAGGAGACAGTTCCCGTCGGCCGAATACGTCGGCTTCAGATATCCACCTCTGTAAGCACGTTCAGGTATGACCGAGTTTATCAGATAATTGGCAGAAATTTAATAGCAGATTGTGCCATCAATGGTGCATTAATAAATGTGATGTTCCTTTCACATCACATTATCTTATTGGAATAAGGAGTCCTTTTTGGCAGCATAGAGATATACTACTTTGCCATCAGAACCAGCTAGATGAACGATCATGTTCCAGAGTACTTCAGTTTCCATCAAATCTTTCCTTCACTTCGCTACAGGATTCTGTAGATGTGCCAAAGCTCTCCCTCATAGTTACATGTAGCTACACAATTTTCTTTCAAACCAACTCAGAAATTGGCACCCACTAGCCACTTGGCAACAAATATGGTTTGTGCACAGTTGGCGAGTACTTTGATTGTAGTCACGAGGCCTGAACTAGTTCAATGATTAATATTTTTCTTCTTGATTTGCCCATACAGGTGATCTGGGAGCTCCAACAAATGCTGGCCCTTCTTGGCTTGGTCAAGTCTTTGATGCTGCCCCAAGCAAAGGTGGCTGCCTGACTGCATTAGCCAAGTAGTTCTCTTCGCTTGCCTGCTCGGAAACAGAGTGGGGCACATTTCATCAGGCGGGTGTTAGTGCGTTGCGGGAGTGTCTCAACACTTTTTTTATTGTGCAAGTACGCCCTGCGGCATAAATTCATGAACATAATAAGGCGTCTTTCCAAGGTTACATGCAGGAGTGGCATAAACAAAGGACCGTGTGTCCATTGGCAAAAGTCAGGCGGATGGCCGAGTTGTTGGCCCAGGCTACGTAGATGGCACGCATGGACTGTCTGAAGGCCCGGACAGCTTCTGAGAGATGCGGTCTAGTGTTCCCTCCGTAGCTGCTGTGCGACAGAAAGCGCAGGATGCAGGGGATGCCTGAGCACCACCTGTCTACGTGGCCCGAGCAGCCAGAGTCAATGAGACGCCCACACGTATCCTCATGAGGCCGTCATGTGGTTGCGAAGGACTGACGCGACACACTTCATATCAGGGACCAAAAAAGGCGCAATTTATTTGCAAGGACAATATATAGTCTCGGGTCATGTGTTGCTCGCTGGGCAGTCTGCTGGCCTAAATGTGGAACACAGCTGATGGATCTTCCGTTCTAAGAAAGAACAAATCAAGCACAAAGCAAGAGGTTGAGTTCACGTAACCTTGCCACAGGTTGCAGTCTTCTGGGTAAAAATTCTCATTATACCGGATGGTTCAGCGAACACTATCAAAAATTTTTAAAAGTCGCCTGTGGCAGTTAGCACAATCATACTTCATGAGCGGGTCTACTCGAAGAGGCGGACATTACTTGCACAAAAAATTAAATTGCATATTCGACTAACTAAACAAATTCCCTAATTAAGTTTTTAACTAATTACCTTATGGCCCATATTGCTATTTACAAGTCCTAGCCGTGGAGTTCTCAATCCGGATCCACTTGGAACAAATTGTCAGGACGACACAAGTTTCGAGATATTAATTCCCGAACATTGCGGAGAAATGCACTGGCATTCCAGTTACTTTGATGCTTCAATGCATAAAACGACTTAAGCATTACACACTGATTCCCGCCACTATTTCCTGCCAGCCTCGTTCCATTCTAACTCCCTTTCTTGTCTGACCAGTTAGCGGAGCCTGAGAGGTTGAGGTGACATTTTCCAAATTACCTGATAGCAAGAGCCTCTGAACATCCTCCTTGCATGTGGCCATAGGTAAGTTGGAGACGGAATGAATCAAACTCGTACGGCCTATTCGCATTCCTGGAAATCGGGTTAGCGAGGAATTCAACTTCACCAACCCCACTGTATACACACTTCTCAGTGTAAAGCACTTCTCAGAGTAAAGTGAGGACGGCATCTTGGATTGCACCAAGCACGGCACGGAGCCGAGCATCACACTCTTGCTTCGTTGCGCCACACACTAGGACATCAATATATATATATATATATATATTGTAAGCACATTTCACGTACTCATCGTTCTCATTTGTATATAGCCATCATCATCCCTGTTTCTCTTCTTCGTGTTTGAGCCTCGGCCGTGCCGGTGGAATAAACGGGTCTGCCAGTGCTGCCTGTCCTGGTCGTCTTCCGTCTTTCAAAGTGGTGGAGGCGCGTCAAGATCCCGACGTCCTCCTGCGTTCCTGCCCTACCTGGAGCTACGTTCCGGTCGCCGCCTGCGCCCGGCCACCCCCACAGCTATGACCACCCCTGCGTCGGCCGCCGGCACTATCGCTACCCCTGACGCTCCTGCTCCTACGACATCGGCTGCAGTGACATCGTGCATCATTACCACCCCTCATCGTGATCCACCAGTCTTTGCGGGTCTCCGCGGGGAAGACGTCGACGACTGGCTCGACAACTACAACCGCGTGAGTTCGGCCAATGGGTGGACCGATAGACAGAAGTTGACTACCGTCGCGTTCTATCTGACCCACGTTGCGAAGACGTGGTATTTTAACCGCGAAACTGACTTCACCGACTGGTCAGCGTTTACTACCAGCTTGCGGCAAATTTTCGCGTCTTCATCTGGCCGTTCAGAAGTCGCCAAACAGAAGCTCGCTGCGCGTGTTCAACTTCCGCAAGAGTCATATACACCGTACATCGAAGATGTCCTGGCTCTATGCCGCCGCGCCAACGTTGGAATGACGGAAGCCGAACGCATTCGCCATATTCTTAAAGGCATTGGTTCCGTCGCATTCAACGCTTTAGCTGTCCAAAATCCTACCTCGGTTCAAGATATTACATCGACGTGCCAGCGCTTGGACGAGCTTCAGGCCCTCCGTCTTCACCGTGACAGCGACCTTCCAATGCCACCTCATTCTGATTTACGTGCTCTTATCCGCTCTATTATTCGCGAAGAACTTCAGGAGCAGCAACAACGGCGATCCACTGTTGTTCCCGCCCCATCGCCAACGTTCGACTTGCGCAACCTTGTGAAGGAGGAGTTGGCAGCCATGACGACACCGACAACGTCTGTTGCCCCAGCAGCGTTCCCGATGCCCACATACGCGGAAGTCGCTGCAATGCCACCTGCTACTGTCCCTTCTGGGCCTCCTGACCTCACCTGCGGCCATTTGGCCTCTATGGGCGCCCGAGCACCTGCTGCACCTTCGTATACTCCGTGGCGTCCACCTCGTCCGGTCTGCTTTTACTGCGGTATACGGGGCCACATATCGCGTTACTGCCGTCGCCGCCAGCTGGATGTAAGCCGAGGCTATGCCGATTTCGAGCGAGACGAGAACCGCCGACACGACGCTTACTACCCAGGCCCGTACGCTTTTACGCAGCGTCGTTCTCCATCTTCTCCAGCGTCTCCACGTCTGCCTCAGGGCTCCCGTTCGGCTAGACGACGTTCTCCTTCTCCCTACCGCCGCTCTGCATCACCGCTTCGCCCCATCTCCCGCCTTGCTGACCAACACTCGGAAAACTAACGATTGCAGTTTTTGGAGGGAAAACTGCGTCCTGTCGAACTTCGGAAATACCTCCTTGTCGCCCGGCCAATATGCTATCTGTAACTCTCGAAGGTGTTCCTGTGCAAGCTCTCGTCGATACTGGTGCCGCTGTTTCCGTTCTGCGTAGTGATTTGTGCTCACGGCTCCGTAAAGTCAGAACGCCTTATCTTGGACCCGTTTTACGCGGCGCTAATAACGTACCCATTCACCCCGACGGACAATGTACGGCTCGTGTTTTGATCGACGTCACCACATTGAGATGATTGTGCTACCCGCGTGCATCCATGAACTTATTCTCGGTTGGGACTTCCTGCATTCTGCCTCCGCTGTTATATCATGTAGGGAGAAAGTCGTCCACATCACAGATACCACGGATGCACCTATTTTGGAGTCGTCACCCTCCATCTTGAACTTGGCTGTCGCTGCAGATTACGTCCTACACCCTGGTCACGAACACATTGTAGCTGTCACATCCGGCCAGCTAACCGATGGAGACGCACTGGTTACGCCCTCTTCACGCTGCACTTCACGAGGAATTCTAGTCGCCCCTTGTCTTGTCCGGTTTTCATGTGGCCGAGCTCTCCTGTACGCCTGCAACACAACCCCAGATCCTGTATTGTTGCCTAAAGGGATGACCGTGGCAACCTTCACCGACCCGCCACTGATCTCTGTCGCAGCGCTTTCCCCTTCTTTGTCACCAGTACCAACCTAAGGTTTGGATTCTTCTTCTCTCCGAGCCCTAATTGGTTCTGACCTAACCGCTGCCCAGTCGGATGCGTTACTCGCCCTTTTGGCTAAGCACAAATCCTGCTTTGATAGCTGTGCCACCGCATTGGGCCAGACTTCCGTAGCTGCACGCCGCATCAAAACCGACGGTTCTGCAATTATACGCCGTCGCCCATATCGTGTTTCGCAGTCGGAACGGAAGATCATTGAAGAACAAGTTGATGACATGCTAGCACGAAATATTATACGACCTTCATCCAGTTCCTGGGCGTCTCCTGTCGTTCTGGTGAAGAAAAAGGATGGTTCCGTTCACTTTTGCGTTGATTATCGAGCGCTCAATACGATTACACGCAAGGATGTGTATCCCATGCCTCGAATTGACGACGCCTTAGATACACTACAAGGAGCGGAATATTTTTCCAGCCTTGATCTGCGATCGGGATATTGGCAAATTCCCATGAACGAGGCTGACAAAGAGAAAACCGCTTTCGCCACGCCGGACGGACTTTATGAATTTAATGTAATGCCATTTGGCCTGTGCAACGCTCCAGCCACGTTTGAGCGTATGATCGACACTGTTCTTCGTGGCCTTAAGTGGAAGACCTGCCTCTGTTATCTGGATGACATCGTTGTTTTTTCTTCCAGCTTCACCCAACACCTACAGAGATTAGACGAAGTCCTCCAATGCCTTTCAGATGCTGGTCTCCAGATTAATACTAAAAAGTGCACATTCGCCAGCAGAAGCATCAAAGTGCTGGGTCACGTCGTTTCAAAAGACGGCGTCCAACCTGACCCTGAGAAGATTGCTGCTGTGCTTCAATTCCCTTGCCCATCAAATCAAAAAAAACATTGCGCAGCTTTCTCGGCCTGGCGTCTTACTTTCGCCGTTTTATACGCAATTTTGCTACAATAGCAGCTCCTCTACATAAGCTCCTGGTCAGCGGCGCCTCTTTCACATGGTCCGAAGACTGTGAGTCGGCATTTCAAGCCCTTAAGAAACATCTCACTTCCGGACCGGTGCTTCGCCATTTTGATGAGAGGGCACCCACTCTACTCCAAACTGACGCAAGTGCGCAAGGCATCGGAGCAGTGCTCCTGCAACGAGGCCCCGCGTCTAAAGAGCAGGTTGTGGCGTATGCTAGCCGGACCCTCTCGCCATCTGTACGGAACTACACGATCACAGAGCAGGAATGCCTGGCTATTGTTTGGTCCATTCAGAAGTTTCGCCCGTGTCTCTATGGTCGCCACTTCACCATCGTAACCGACCATCATGCTCTGTGTAGGCTGTCATCTATGAAGAACATGTCAGGACGCCTGGGACGCTGGATACTGCGCTTACAAGAATATGATTTCACGATAACGTACCGGTCTGGCAAATGTCATCATGATGCAGACGCACTGTCTCGATGCCCGCTTTCGCCTTCTATCGATCGTGCGCACTCCCCGTCTCTACCACGTCACTCTGACGCTACGCCTGCCGCCCACCAGCTCACGCTAATGTCACTGGATCAAGCTCAGCTTTCTTCACGCTCCGATTTAGCTTCCCTTCAGCACGCAGACTACTACTGTCGAACTCTCATTGATCGCCTTCGCGGCCTAACTAAACCACCCAACAGCCGCTTGCGACGCCAGCTTCAGCAATTTCGCCTTCAAGATGGGGTGCTTCATCGTTATATTTATCATCCTACGGGTAACAAGTGGGTCCCAGTCATACCTCGCTGCCTTCGTCTTCGAGTTTTAGAAGCATTTCATGATGACGTTGCCGCCGGCCACTTAGGCTTCCTCAAGACCTACGACCGCATCAAGACCCGCTGCTTCTGGCCTGGATTGTCCACAACAGTAGCCAAATACGTTGCCTCATGTGCGTTGTGTCAGCACCGCAAACGCTCCACATCCCCGCCTGCCGGTTTTCTTCAGCCTCTGCCTTGTCCGACCGAACCTTTCGAGTGCGTTGGAATTGACTTATACGGTCGCTTGCCGTTGACGCCCTCCGGTCACCGCTGGATCGTCACAGCGGTAGACCACTTAACAAGATACGCCGAGACTGCGCCTCTTCGATCTGGTGCTGCTTCTGAGGTTGCTGACTTCTTCCTGCAATCCATAGTCTTGCGCCATGGTGCTCCTCGCGTTCTTTTGTCCGATCATGGCAAAGCCTTCATGTCCCACGTCCTCGAAGAAGTCTTGCGGCAGACTAATACGAAGCATAAAACCACTTCTACGTATCACCCGCAAACCAACGGCCTTACTGAACGCTTCCACCGAACGCTCTCTGACATGATTTCTATGTACTTACGTCCTGACCACACAAACTGGGACAACATCCTTCCCTGTGTTACATTCGCTTATAATACTGCGACACAACGAACTACCGGTTACAGCCCTTTCTTCCTGGTGTATGGACGATCTGCCTCCTCCGTCTTCGACTCCGAATTGTTTTTCTCTCCTGCTTCGCCTAACACCTCCCTCCCAGAAGAGTTTGCAGCTCGACTCGCGCATTGCCGTGAAATTGCTCGTCGCAACACCGCCGCTACCCAAGAAGAAAGAAAACGTCGCTGCGACAGTAAACGCCGCGACGTCGCCTTCCATCCTGGAGACCAAGTCCTCCTATGGACGCCGGTTCGAACCCCTGGACTTTGCGAGAAATTCCTTCACCGGTACATTGGGCCCTACACAGTCCTACAACAAACTTCCGCAGTGAACTATCTAGTCACTCCGCTTCACTCCGTCGAGGACCGCCGTCGTCGTAGTGCAGAAATTGTTCACGTCTCCCGCATGAAGCACTTTATTCCCCGTTCAGCCGATCTTTAGATTGCGGCCAGGTTGGCCGCTTCCACGAGAGGGGGAAATTAGTGTGAGCACATTTCACGTACTTCATCGTTCTCATTTGTATATAGCCATCATCATCCCTGTTTCTCTTCTTCGTGCTTGAGCCTCGGCCGTGCCGGTGGAATAAACGGGTCTGCCAGTGCTGCCTGTCCTGGTCGTCTTCCGTCTGTCAATATATATATATATATATATATATATATATATATATATATATATATATATATATATACACAGAGATGTCCTGCAGGTTACCTAGCACTTGGCTTATGGTCATGTGAAATGGTTCTGGGGTGGCGCTTATAACAAATGGAAGTCAAAGAAAGCAGTACCTGCCGAACAGTGTGCTGAAGGGGCCCACTTTCGAGGCACAGTTGTCCAGGGGAATCTGATAGAAACCTTGGTTGGCGTCTAACTTGGTGAAAAAGCTGGCACCTGCTAATTCTGCTTCATTGTCCTCTTTGCTTGGAACGGTAGAACTGCCCCCTTTTAATGCACTCACTGACATGACATCCGCACTCTCAATCTCCCATCTTTTCTCCTTACTGTGACCAGTGCATTCACTCAGTCCAATTGGGCTTCGGTTTTGGCTATGATGCCTTCCGCCTCCATTCGCTACAACTCAGTAGGATAGGATAGGAATAAACTTTATTTGTCCAGCGGTTATGGCTGTTGGTGCCCGGGGCTAGGCTTCCAGGGGTCCATCGCCGGAGAAAAATCTTTCGAGATCCTCGGCAATGGCCCTGGACCGCTGAACGGCCCACTTCCTGGTCCTCGGGTGCCTCGCTGAGGAGGGCGGCTTGCCATCTTTTACGACCGTCATGGAGAAGGCGGGCTCCGCCGCCGTCGGCCAGCCGTGTCGTTGATGTTGCTGCTGTTGATGCTGCCGTTTTTGTCGTCGTAGTAGTAGTGATGGTGGTGCTGGCATCCCCGGTTCGTCTCGCACATTTCGTTGTAGTGGCGATGGTGGTCGTCGTCCCTTTTCGTTATCAACGTTACCGGCGGCCCGCGGGTACCTGGCTGCATCGACGAAGAGGACACCTTCTCGTCTTTCGTGCTCCTCGAGGATTGCTGCCGCCCTTCGTTTACGTCTTTGCACGTCATGCGCCGGGTGCATGTTCTTCGGCAGGTATTCCGTCTGTATGGCGTCCGTGACGTCCGGTAGCAGTGTTTCCTTCAGTCCCCGCGCCTCATGATATCGAATCCCGAGCAGGTCGAGGATTCGTCTTCCCATTTTGGTGCCCGACAGCCTCTGCACGGGTCGCCTTTCTGGTGCTTCCCGGGTCGAGCAGGTGCCTGAGAATCTTCCAGGTGCGTCCCGCGCTCATGTTCCCGTTCATCGTGTCACACAGCTCCTACCATTCTTGCTCGCACAGGCTGGCGCAGTGCATCTCGATCTCCCGGTTGATTTCGGCGATCTTGCGTATCTTCCTCTTGAGTTTTTGCTTGCTCGCTCTCCGTTGCATGGATTTCTTGGCCGCAAGGAGATGTGCCAGCCGGCAGTCCACTTTGGACGGTTGGGGAGCGTCGTCGTCCCCAGCTCCGTGGGATCTGTCTCCTCCTTTGGGGGATTCTTGTCGCCAGTCCGTCCATTCGATCTCATCGGTGGCTTTCGCTACGTCCGCGAGTAGTTTTCTGCACCTATCGCTGATGTCTTCAATCGGGCCCTCATTCTTGTCTCGTTCTCTATTTTTCCGGAATCTATCCCAGTCCACGATTCTTGCCTTTCGGCAGACGTCCTCCTCGCTTTCACTCTCTCCCACGGTCACATACAGAATTCTGTGTTCACTTCCAGGTCCTCGAAAGAGTTCGACCAAGTGACCACGTCCGCGCCCGACCAGACAGAGAGGTCGGGGGATGTGTCGCGGCACACTCCCTGTCCGATCCTGGTGTGCGAAGCCGGTTCGGTGAGTACAGTCAGGCCAAGCTCGTCCATCAGTACACATGGCTTTCTTGAATGGTTGAGGCACTCTCCTCACGGGCATAGAAACTGGTCCAGCGCCGTCTCCCAAATTGATCGAGTACGTGTACTTGGAGTGTCCAGTGCGAATGAACAGCTTCAAGAATTTGTCGCTGATCCATTGCTTCGGGTTCTTGCAGGCTGACACATTGTGAACACGCTGCACCAGTCAAAATTTTTCGCATGCAGCCAACCTGAGCAGTGCCTGTTTCCCTTTCTACATGATAGGTAAACTGTGGGCTTCCGCACAGAGTCCACTTAAGCGTCAACGTAACTGTCGCCAAGTGCTGTATGACACCAAAACTCATCAGCAAGTGTTAATCGGACATAGAGGTCGCTTTCAATCTTTGGTATAGCGAGAATGGCAAGAGATTCGGCTGACCTTGTGTCCACTTTGACATCGATTCCCTTGTTGCCATCCTCTCCAGTCACCAACCTGTCATCTGAGCTGTAGATGCCGGCTATTTCAAATGCCAGGAGTAGGAAGTCGTTTTTTTGGTATCCTTGTTTGGTCGCTCCACCTCTTGCACATTTCGGCATGATCTACAGCAAGCAGCTAAGTGGCTTGGCCTTTGGCAGATTCCACAAGTGTTTCCCCACAGCGGGCACCACTTTAGTGGGTAGCTTCTGTCGCAGAACCAACAGCAATGCAGAGGTCTACTTTTCTTTACAGTGTCTCATCCCTTGGCGATCCCGTCAACGGCAGTGGAGGTATCGTCATGGTCCTAAACACAAGCCTGGCTTAATGCATCTCAGCCGCCTTGCAGAAATCAATGGCCTTGTATGATGTCAGCTCCTTTTCGTGCAACAAGCGTGCTCTTAGCTTTTTGTCCGTGGTGCCACAGTCAAGCTGGTCAAGCACCATGAAGTCCTTCAGTTCGCCAAAATTACATGATTGTGCTTCCAGCTGCACATTGCGTGAAGATTGCTCAAACAGTTCACCCTCATGCTGCATCCGCGTGCAGAAAGCAATTTTTCAAATGTTTCGTTACGTTGCGGTTCGCAGTATGCATTGAACCGGTGAACTAGTGCATCGTAGTCATCCTGTTGAGCTGGTGTGAACTGAAAAGTATTGAAGACATCAATAACTTCTTGGCCTGCTAAGTGAAGTAATATGACAGCTTTCTCTGCATTGTTCGCTGCTTCCCAGTTTCCTTCAAGTAGGAATCGCTGAAACGTCTTCCAGCTGTCGGCTGCGTTCTCGGGCAACACGAGGCATTCCAAAGGAGGCAATGCGTCCATACTAGCTCATATTCTGGGAACCCCGCAGGCATCCCAATTCTGACACCATTCTAAGGACAATCTTGCTGGCTGGTTATTCAGACACGCGCGAGCTGTATGGCTTCCTCGGCGCGCTCTGTAAAATCGGTAGCGTCATCCTCTGTATCGCCACAATTATGGGGCAGCATAGCATCAAGCATCGTCGTTACTTCTCGACCGTGGAGAGGACCGAACGACGTCGTTCTTGTTGTTTCCTGCCGTGTCGTATCATACGAAAATGTGACATATGGCAGTATATTGTCCCAATTCTTGTGTTCCACATTGACGTACATACAGAGCATGTCAGCGAGGGTCTTGTTGAGTCGTTCTGTAAGCCCATTTGTTTGAGGATGGTAGGCTGTTGTCCTCCTATGAGCCGTGCTGCTGAGCCTGAGCACACTTCTCAAAAGCTCAGCTGTGAAAGCGGTTCCTTTGTCTGTTATTATGACAGCTGGAGCACCATGTATTATGACGATGTTCTCAATGAAACGTTATGCCGCTTCAGCTGCCATGTCACTCGGAAGTGCCTTGGCTTCTGTGTACCTCGTGAGGTAGTCTGTCGCAACTATGACCCATTTATTTCTGCTGGCAGATGTCAGAAGTGGGCCTAGAAGGTGCATTCCAATTTGCGCAAACGGCAACACCGGCACTGCAACGTGGTGTAAGAGCCCGGCGGGTTTAGTGGGTGGTACTTTGCGTCACTGACAGTCAAGGCAAGTTCTGATGTAATGCTTCACATCGGCTGCATGCTTTGGCCAGTAATATTTGTTTTTGACTCGTGCCAATGTCCGTGTGTAGCCGAGGTGTCGTGAGGGGGCTTCGTCGGGGCAAGCCTGCAGGATTTCTTTGCGGAAAGTATGTGTGACGTTGCTGGCATCTGGTCGTCTTTGTCGTCACTATCGTGGCTCGATGCAGAGGGGGTCGCGGCAATATAGTATCAGGTGATGTGGTGCCCGACAGGCAGCGTTGCTGGCCTAAATATGGAACACAGCCAATGCAGTGGTCTGCAAAGCTTCCTTGAAATGCCAAGTCTTTCATGCTGTCCCAAGGAAAGGTGGCTACCCGACTTCGTTTAGCCGAGTGGTTCTCTTCATGTGTGTACTTTCAACAGACCAGTGCATACTTGACCACGGAGGCGTTGGTGTGGTTCAAATAAATCATTGTGACTGCATTGCGGATGTGTGTGTACACTTGAATTGTACTGTCATGTGGTCTCCAAAGCTCTCTTGACACGCCAAGTTCTTTATGGCTGTCTGAGTGCATTAGCCCAGTTCACACAAACGGTGGTGGCTATCTAGCTGCTATTGCTTAATGTTAATGCCATTGGGAAGCGAGTGCGCCTTTGTGCGATGAGCTCCTGCTTTGATGGTCTTTCAAAACCAAGTGACATGTGGCACGGTGGAGACTTTTCACAGCTCAGAAAGCCCTCCTTATATGAAGAATGTTCGCAGCGCTCGACCACATCTTGCATGAAGTCATCAACGTATCCTGCATAGTGAAGAGGTGCAGTATCAGTATGAAGTTGTGCGCAAGTGTTGCGCAACAAACTAAGTTGTGCGCAAGTGTTGGCAACCATTTTTTCAATTTTTTTGTATTATCTTTTATACATTAGGATACATTCATACAATAGGATTCTGCTTCCGACGCTCAGCAGAAATTGCTTTTCTCAAATGCAATAGAGTTCAGTAGAATTGGTCAAGCGGTTGTGTAATGAGAGAACTTCTCAGTTTTACATGTATTTGGATAGCGAAATAAGAGTTGACCCAAATTTGTACATTCCGATTAACACGCATGTATTTGCAGCACTCGCCCAAGCATAAACATCTTCCAATAGCCGTAAAACTTGGTAGTCTATAGCACCATGTTTGTCTAGCTAGAAAGAATTGTACACAAAGATCAGCTTCCCTTATCATCCTGCAAATTCATGTTTAGGTCGAACAAAAACCTGTACTGTACATATGTAGAGGTTAACTGTTATATTCCCAGTTCCTGTGCGTACGATTTTGCCAGATTTGGCACATCTTTATAGTTTCATTGGTTTCCTGCTAAGGTCATTAAAGATGCCGCCGCAGGGCATAATACCCCACGGTTTATTAAAACGTTCGTTGACGACACTAGAGCTTTACAAAACAGCGAAAATGCCGAAAATATCGCACTGCAGAGTAATTGCCCTATGGTTGGCAAGAATTTCGTGCACACGTGTTGGTATGTTACAATCTGTCCAGAAATGTTACATACCGTAGCTTGAGTCCTCTTTCACTGTAGTCACAGTGAAGTGGCCTCGCCTTGCCTTGGAAGATTTAATCTTACACCGCTGCTTTCCATCCTGAGTGAGTGCTTGGTGCCGTGCAGCATTCTCATTGAAGTGCAGCACAGCGAGCCTCGTTCTAATGAAGAGAGGTTTGAATTATACCCTTCTCTTATTTCTTAGATGTCGAAATTAAAATTACCCCTCTTGCATTCCGTCCACTGAGAAGGCATTGGACTTTGGAGCAAACCGATTCATCAGGCTGTGGAAGGACTCCAATGAAAACGTTTGGACCTCAGGAGAGAGCCGGTGGATATCTTTCAGTAGTCTTACATTGTCGACAATAGTTTGAGACGAAGAAATGCAGGTGATGCTGAAACAGATACGTATAACAAATTAAAAATCTTTTTAGCTTTTTATCTGAAGATGTGATGTCCACACTAAGAAATGCTGTGTAGGGCAAGAATACAATATACAGTAGTGCTTACCTGGTCTCAACCATTCCCTGTCGTCAAGGGAGTCATGGAGGCATTTTTTGTAGGGCCCATCATGGCCATCGTGTTTGTTGCACACGTGGTTGAGCAGGCTTCTCCACATGCTGGTGACAAGCTCACGATCACCTTGGCCCATGGCAGCCACCCAGTAGAGGTGGTTTAGGATGCTTTGGATCGAAGGTGTGATAACTTGATGTGTGCGGCTAGCAGCCAGGAGCTTTTTTTCAGACCTAGAATATATGACAAGGGGTTGTTATTAGATATTTTATTTACTGACACTGCAGTCATAAAGCAAGGATTGTCGCGTGAGCAAGATGGTTGTTACTAAGCAAGTAACAGTGCCAGGTGCTGTATTGACCAATCTGAACCATAAAATGCAATCTTTATGAAAATTTATTTCAATTTTAAGAAACTAACACACATTCCTGCATGTCACCTGTCCTTTTAGTATGCACACATTTCTAAAGATCATTTGTGATAAGAAAGTGTTCCACCTGCTTAGATGCATTTCTGCAATAGACAAGCATAATTTGCGCAATAAATCGCATTGCAACGTACAGGTAGGCAATAAAAAATCCACTCTCTTTAATTACTCACTTCACGTCACCTGTTGTAACTGAGAAATTGACGCAGACCTGTAGTGAAGTCTGTAGGAAATCTTGAGACTAGACTCTCTTTCAAGATATACAGCCTCCATGTGTGCTAAGAAATATGTCGCCGTTCCAGCTTGCAGTTCCTTCAAAGTGTGTGTCACACAGTTCGAGATTACCTTAGCCACAACAACAAAGCATATTTTAGAATATTTTGGGCACAGATGCAGCAAAAATGCCATTGGTCTTAGGATTTAAGCTAGGCAGACATCTAGACATTGCGATCAATCATGAAAAAAATGTCTACCTCGTCAGGTAATCCTCTTGAATAGGCTGAATTGTGGTTCATGCGATTCTTGTGCATGCTATTGTTAAATTGGCCTGAAACCGGGATATGTGCTTACCTTTAGCAACATGCCAAGTATCAAACCAATGCTTAATCTCTGGCTTCTCCACGCGGCAGTAGCGGTTGACACCAGGATGTCGGTCTGTGAAAAGAATGAAGCTTAGTGAGCAAGGAGGTTATGTAAAACTCCTAGAGTAGCAGCTCCTCGCAGCCGCCTACGGGAGTGAGTGAAGCCACAGCGATCATGTTGCTAGCGGCAAAAGAGAGTGCATCCGTCGCATAGGCGGCCGCGGAATACGCGCAAGAGTCAGTTTCATTTGCAGTACCGCAATAATATTTTGAGAAGAAACATCTTTAAGATGTAAATCAGCTCACAATTAGCTGTCGTGAAAAAAGAGTTCTGCATCCAGCTCTAGTTGCAGGCTTTGAGGGAAGCTATCAGCGAGACACTTCGCTGTGTTAAATTACGACCAGTCTGTAATGTCATGTGACTGCTCAATATTCACCCCTGAATACCCGCTGGTTGGCAAGGAACATTTTCAGTCATCTTTTGTAAAGACGTAGTACGCTTTCCAGCAGCAATTTGTGACTATACGGCGCATGAAAACAAGACATTTTGGCACTAACGTTGAGTATATCACCAAACTGGGATCAATGATATGTTTTTAACCACTAGATCACATGTAAACAAGAAAAGGTGTGAGGCACATGGAACAGAGAGCAATTGGCACCCACAACGACAGCTTCCCTGTAGCAGCTGCCCGCCCATGTCACTCAAAAATTCCACCATGCACACGGCC
This sequence comes from Dermacentor silvarum, assembly GCF_013339745.2. Taxonomy (NCBI): domain Eukaryota; kingdom Metazoa; phylum Arthropoda; class Arachnida; order Ixodida; family Ixodidae; genus Dermacentor; species Dermacentor silvarum. The sequence continues at coordinate 367,126,978 of NC_051154.1, forward strand.
TCCTTTTCCAGCACCAGCAAGTTTCCTCACAGCTCACTGCACGTCGCCATTAAGAGCTTCCACCACCAACCCTTGCGATAAGCCTTTTTACTTATCTGTTTCACAGCAAGTGTGTCGTAGTGTTAGAAAAAATGTCTTTTTTTGTATCATTCCTGGCAGTGTTACACATACCTTGACCCTGCAATAAGATACATATCCAGAATTAGGGGCCGGGGAGGTTGCTATTTTGGACCTTCTCAATATACGTGGCTAGGCATTTGTTCTCAAGTTGATTACAACAATGTAAATAAGATGCTCTAGCATACACAGCAGCAATGCTTACTGTTTCAGATTGCATCACCAAAATTAAAAAAAACACAATCTCTGTATGGTGTCTGTTGTCAGCGAACGTATCCTGATGCCCAGCTTCTCGACACCCATCAAGCACTTGGCAAGCCCTTGTTTTTCCATAGAAACACTGTTAGGGACTTCAGGTGACTGCACAAATACAGCAGATAGTTTCATAAGAATTTACTCAATATGCGTATAGTACTAATAGTAGCACTATGTGGTTACCTCTCCAACTTGCACTTGTTCTGTGTGCAAAATGCAGCCATTCTGCATTGAAAGCACACTGTATGTCATGTACTTGGCACTCTAGGCTGGAGAGTCACAGCGCCCGTCACCTGCCACGTCGACTTGCAAGCCAGCAAGCTCACTGGCCATTTCAGCTTGCTTACGGTGGAAAAGCTGGAAAAACAAGTGCATAATATACAAGTGCTAATGCATTGCTACAAAACTGCTACAATTTTGCTACCATAACAGCATCCTAATGTACTGGGGTTGTATTCAGTTGGGGCCATGTGCGAGGCACTGCCAACTAGAAAAATCAGAATGGTAAAACTGTTCAATGTGAGCTAAAAGAAACACATAAACAGTTTCTAAATTTCAACACCATGTACCAGAGTTTGTATTCTTTAGAATCATGATGAAGCAAGTTAGATGGGCCAGCTGGTTACAAGAATTAGGCAGCATGATGTTTCGGTGCAACTTTAGATGGCGCAGATTGAGATAAACAGGACAAATGCCAGTGTTGGTCCTCAGTATCCCTAATTTGACATCTAAATTTGCACTGCAAGATCAGGCTCTATGATATCAGACTTGGTAGTCATGCAAGGGCTGTTGGTTGTACATTACGTTACTAGAACATTACCCTAGCAAAAATTCAAATAGAAATACTTTATTGGCTTCTATAGGTCTCATCTTATTGGATTATGAAATGATCGACTTGATACACTAATAAAACTGATAGCCTGTATTGGTCTATCGGACTACAAAATAACATGCCTCATACACTGGTAAAACTGATAGCCTGTATTGGTCTATTAGCTTAAAGGTGCATTGGTGTTGTATAAACCAACAGAGCATGCCTAAATCATGCTCTAGTTCTTTGTAAATGTGACCCAGTAGGCGAACCTCGTTTATGGAAGGCAGCAAGTAGGCCCTCTGGTAGTTGTAGAAGGTCCGTTCTGTGATGGTCTGCACACCGATAGAATTTAGGCATCTCAATGTCGCAGCCACTGCACAGCCAGAAAATAGCACTCCTGCTGCCAGAAGAATGTTTCCAGCTCCACTCCCACGAACAAGTGGCTGGCTCCTCCACTGGAGTATGTGTTCTTCGTCACACATGGCCTCCACTATGAGCAAAGTGCCCACAACCTTGGAGCTGATGTCGCCTATTGCTTGGCCACAGACCTTGCAGGTGCTGAGCAATTCCCGCAGGCAGCTCTCAAAGACAATGAACTTTCGTTCAGTGTGCAAGGGCTCTCCTACCCTTGTGAGGACTTCTGAACTCTCATGGTGAGCACTGCAGGCAAATGGCATCACAAAACATGTCAGTACTTGGGTGCTCATATGTCTATTTGGAATTGTACGATGCATGGTGGCACCAGTTAGTTTGCTACCATTTTACTCGTTGCAAGATATGCCATCTAAAAGCTGTCTGCCTCGCCTCCTATGTATGAAACAGAGTTTAGCCGCAGGCTTCTCAAGAGAATTCTGCTGCCTTTTCACATCTATAGTTGTTTCCACACAAGTTGCAGTCACTCTAGCCCCTTATTACAGCTTGAGTATCATATAGCGTCTAGAGAGCTTTGAAGGGTAAAGAGTTGGATATGTTGGTAGTTCATGTTTAAAAAAACATCGTGAGGGAAAGGGACAAACGAAAAAAGCCACACACAGCGCTGTTTAAACAGAAGCTATCACTTTTTATCTCCAAAGTATAAAAAATTCATATCTTTACTTGGCTTGTCCAAGCAATCTCAAGATTACTAACATTTCCAGGTTTTCTACAACAATAACTTGCTTCTACCCTGCTATTTGAACAAAGCATGGCAAATGAACTGCTGTCTTCTCTGGCACGTCATTATGGAATTCTGTGCGTGATAAAATTAAACCATTGGTATACTTATGTTGACACACTCTGCACGAAATACTCGCTCAATAAGCTATCGGAAGGCAGTCATTAAATTATAATTGCAATCGTTGCTTTCCATTTAACGTTTTCTCGCTTCTGTTGTTTTTTGAATTAGTATGTTTGTAAAGTTCCTGACCTTTGCTGATATGCTCTCGCGCTTGTCCGTTTGTATTGTGATGTTTTTCTATAATAATTGCATTTGTCCAGTTCTTATGTAACCCTTTTGTGTAGTTTGTACTCAGATTTTGTTAATACGATTAGCATTCTGGGGTTCACTCATGCACTGTTATGAAAAATTGTGAGAGATTTATTTTGTTGTGAGTCTACTGTATTTTAATGCATATGATACGTGAAGAAGCTCTCGCTGAATGATGGCACATAGCTGGTGTCTTCTTGAGCTGCTGGCTTGTCTTCATCACCTGCGCAAGAGTCATCCATCTCCATTGGCACAGGCGTTGAACCACGGAGAGTTCTGAAGTCTGCTGGGAGCAATGGTAGTGGGGTGACTTGTATTGCAGTGTCTCTTTGGGCTTCCGGGCATGCAGCCTCATGCTCATTCAGCCCTGCACTTTGTGTTGTGGAGGGATGCTTCGTCTGTGTCGCTATGGAAACCATGGTTTTCATGGTCATCTGCACCTGCGTGGCTGGATTAAAACCGCTTGGGTTAGCAAAACTTTTTTGAGTGACAAGGTGCCTAATTTCTTATCCATAATGAACATTATCTATTATTCTGCTGACATGCAAATTCTGCCAATAAAGCACTATTTTGTAAATGTGCATAGAATGTGCACTGTTTCCGAGTTGTTTGGTCAGCTTAGCAACAGACTGGTATTGTGGTGTCGTCTGGGTTTCCACTGTTCTTGTGGTTTTTCTTGCGGCTGTATAATATGTGATGGATAAGAATAAATGCATACATGGAAGTTCAATATCTTCTTAAATGCATATTTCAAACATCACACTTCATTTCATGCATCATACAATACGACGCATCAAATGCATCACAATGTATTTCATAGATGACATTGGCATTTTTTATGTTTTATAAAGTAATTTCATTCAAGGTGTGTTGTTTTCAAATTGCAAGCCATTCAGTTTAAGGATGTTCAAAATGCTTATGGTACGTGTTATGAAAATGACCTTGGCATATGAAGTTAGCTGCTCTAAAGTAAACATTTATTGAGAGCCACATCCGTTGAACTGCCCTGTCCTAGGCCACCCTGTTGCAGTGTGAAGCTGCATGAGTCAGGCAATATGTAGCGCCTGTATGCGGTACATTTATCTGCTGGTATGTTGTTTCAGTAATATCTTGTATAAGTTAAGAGTACTTACCTGGCTGGCGGAGGTTTTTAATACATCGACACGATCTGTCACGCTTTCCCGAGGTGGTGTATGACCCTGCAAGAAAGCAGCCACTTGTTTGGCAGCGCACGCACATAAAAAAATTAGATTATGGGGTTTTACGTGTCAAAACCATGACCTGATTATGAGGCACGCCGTGGGGGACTCCGGAATAATTTGGACCACCTCGGGTTCTTTAACGTGCTCCTAAATCCAAGTACACGGGTGTTTTCGCATTTCGCCCCCATCGAAACGCACATGAAGGATAACAATATTTTCCACTGTGCTGATTGCATTCGTATCGGCGCATTCGCAGTATAGTTCCGCTTTCTGCGCGTGCATTGCGCTTGATAAAAGTGCGTGAAAGCGGATAACATGCACTGTCACAGCTACATTACAAGCTTGACCGTGCACCCTCAGAACGACGGATACTACGATTATTTATGGAACGCCGAGCTCTTGCCGATCGACGTGCTAGAACCAAGCAGTCCGGTCGCAATATATCTGGAGGCCGCGAGCTCAATTATTTGCTAGGGTAGGTCTATTTGCGCTCATTGTATAGGAAACATGCCCGCCGCTATACTCTATGGACTTCTCCAAAATTTTCATCTAGTCCGAACACATAGATAGTGGTGCGGTAGTGCTCAAAGAGCATAGTTCTGAAATCATGCCCGACGAGCAGCACACGACCTGTTTGTGCACTTACCTTTGCAACGGGAAGGAACAAAGACGCTAGGGCCTTCCCTCTGAGGTGAAAATTCTTCGTGCTGCCTCCAAATCGTTGCATTAGCACGGTATCGTGGTTGTAATCATCCACCGTAAAGTGACAACCGCAAACGCGCAGATCCAGGCGCCTATCGGATACTGAAAGTCCGATGCGCTGCAGCCACTTCGCTCGTCTGCTGCCTTGCAGAGGGACACGATGTCGCAGCTTGACATATGGCAAGTCGCTGCGTTTGCAGCCCACAACGGAACAAGGATGAACCATGGTGCTCGTGAAAAGAAAGCCCGAGACCAACACTGACCGCGCAGCTCTCGTCAGCCCGGAGCACGTTGTGACACAAGCAGACGACACTTGCTGTGGGCCGGAAGTGCTTTTTTGTGTACTGATACATGTCCTTGTGCATTCTCTTTCTGTAACTTTCTTTTTATATAAACAAATTACCTAACATCTAAACTATTACGAACAACATTTGTTCACCATAATGTTGGAAAAATAATTGATGACGTGCCCTGGGCAACCGATCAGATAGCTGCCCCAGTGACGTATTCTGGGCAAATCACGTCATCTGGGGAAAAAATAGCCGCTTGGCGTGCTGCAATCAGTAGCGATGCACATTTTTAAAACCTTATAATAAATTACACGCTTTACGTAGAGCGCTTAGATGGGTCAATTAATGATCAGAAGGACCTACTCTATCGACTCAGTACGTTCGTACAAAATCGTCAAAATCGTTTCAGGGTCCCTTTAAATACTGAGACTGCAACGCTATGTCGGCTGTCTCCGGACAGAGGTTAAATAGTTCCAGCATTTGAGAATCCAACGATCCCATGCAGTAAACCACAGCACTCGTTGGGCGCGGCTGATTATATTGCGTGATTGTAATATATAATCTGTCAGGCCACATGGCCTTTAGCTCTTGTTCCTCTTTCTGTAACAAAGAAAGACATAAACTTCAACTTCAACGTTATCCTGACCTACCCCTCACCCGCAGGTTAAATAAGCTGATTGTGTTTCAAATACGGGTATAGTGGTCTCAAAACACTGGGCATGATGAAAATAGCGCAAGCTGACATTTGTTAGGGCAGGAACTGCCCAGCGCCAGGCCTTCCTTGCAGCGCGAGCGTGTATGGAGAATCCCGTATGTCGCCCGCTACAGCGCGTCCCGAGGAGGCAAAAAAGACAATTCTCACTCTCCAAGGAGGGTATACGTAGTAACGATAAGCATTACTCACATGGCCACTCTATTAAGAAAGAAAATTGAGCTTCAGCTGTAGTTTTGTTGGACTTTCCACCATGCAGCCTTCGGGAACGTGCCCGCTTTCAAAAGTGGGGGGGGGGGGGGTGGCAAGTGCCCCTTTGCCCCCCCCCCCAGGTAAATACGCCTATGGTCTGCCGTGCTCTGTGGTGAGGTCTGTTGAGCTTCGATACGCATATTTTATTACTTTTTTGGTGCAGAATGCCTATAAAGTAGACAACGGCTGCCTGCGTTTGGTTTCAGTGCCTAATGATGTCGTGAGTGCCTTTGCATAAGCGGGAGAAGTCGTTGAAAGAAGGTTTCTCACAGCGCAGCATTGATCCCTTCAGAGGCTGTCGGTTGAACACTCAACAGGATAGTCCAAGCATACCTAGATGAAGGACGCATTCAAGATGCGCCGCACAAAAGGCAAGCCCGCGCCACGTCGATGGACCAATATTTACAAATTGTTGCTGTAATCAATGAGAAGCAATTTCTATGTGCGAAAAATGTGACAGCACGGTACGGCAAAGATTAAGGGAAGTCGTCTTCCGAAGCCGCATCGCCACTCAGAAGCCCTTCCTCACATGTGCCAACAAGACTGCTCGTCTCAAGTTCGCTCTCGAGCAGCGCAGTTGGAGGGTCGAGGATTGGAAATACGTCGTCTTCTCCGACGAATCTACTTTCTGCAGTCGCTGGGATACGCAGCAAAGAGTGTGGCGCGTGCAGAATACACGCTTCTGTGCGCAGAACACCAAGGAGGTCGCCGCAAGTACACGCAGGTCAGTAAAAGTGTGGGCGGCCATTTCACGTGACGGCCTGCGTCTCCTCTGGGAGATTCACAAGTGCTGTGTATTGCACATTGATGGAGCACGAAATGATACACGTATTGAATGGTCCACACCCCGATGGGTACTACCAATTAGAGCACTGCACGGGCTCGGGCTTACCCGAAAGCCCGGGCCCGGCCCGGCCCGTGGGCCGGGCCGGACCGGGTAGAGGAGTTGTTTCACGGGCTCGGGCCGGGCTCGGGTACGGCGTGTGCTTTTTGACCCGGGCCCGGGCCGGGCTCGGGTTTTTTGACGCGGGCCCGGGCCGGGCTCAGGCTTTCTGCGAGTTATTCTCGGGCTTCTCAACTCTGAAAAACATGTATTTTTCGGTCTCGGGCCGGGTTCGAGTCGGGCTCGGGCCGGGCTCGGGCTTAAGGTAAAGGGGTGGCGGGCCGGGCCGGGCGGGTAACGTAGATTATTTCCGGGCCCGGGCCGGGCCCGGGTCTCGCCATAAAAGTTTTAATCGGGCTCTGGCGGGCCGCCCAATGTAAAAACGGGCCCGGGCCGGGCCCGGGCCGCAAAAATCGGCCCGTGCAGTGCTCTGCTACCAATTCCAGCAGGACTTGTCTACCGTGCATACAGCAAAGGACGTAGCAAGTCTGTTAGATGAACGAGGGGTAATGCGCCACGAGTGGTGCGCAAAAGGTGCGGACATGAACATAATAGATCATGTTTGGGCCCGTATGAAGACAAACCTTGGTAGCTCTACTTGGACTTGACGACAGCTCACGAACAGTGGGAAGCCATACGAGGACAACGGGAACGTGTTGCCACTCGGACACAGCCTTCATCGAGGCTCTCTGCAGGTCACTGCCAGCAAGAATGGAAGATGTCATTCAAGCTGGCGGAGCCATGACCCGTTACAGCACCTCCTCTATCTCTCTGTGCCTGGGAAAAGGAGCGGAGAACAAAGAGAACCGGCCGTCGGCCCTAGTAGGGCTTTTCGCCGCCACGAACCGCTGCAGGAGTTGGATCACCGTCGCGCCGTTGGTCATGGAAACGCTGGCCGTGGCTGTACTCGCAGCTCATAAATGGTTGAGTTTTCGACTGTATTCGCGTTGTGTGAAGTACAATCAAAACTTTTGTAAACGGAAACCCTGAAGCACTTGTCGTTCTGGGCAACCAGCCCACTTTAGAGACATGTCTCGTTTGCTGCTATTGGTGCTCGATGCGCTCGCGCGTCGTCTGCTGCACCGATATGAGAGCGCGCGCCAGTTGAAATCCAATGCGTGAGAATTGTCATGTCACCATTATGTTCTCTTGTCTGAGAATCGATTTTTGAAAGCAGCGTTAGCCAGCAGCTAAAGCTGAAAGCTAGGGCGCTGAGAGCTAGCGCGCTGAAAGAGACCCGGTACGTGCTACCATCTACTCGTGTAGCAGACTACACGCAAGCCGGGAGTACATGCGCTAAATAGCACGCAATGTCGTTAGACTGCTTCCAAAGCGGTGCGTTATCCTACGTTCGCTTCGTTAAGTTTTTGAGAATTACATTTGATGCCACCGAAAGCAAGCCACAGCTTGCGCCAGAAAATTCGGAGCTGTGCCGTGTGATTCCATCATTCGAGAGCTTGATTTGATTGATGTTTGGTTTTTTTGGCGCAAGTGCCAGATATGGCCAAAGAGAGCCATACACATGGTGATGAGTTTCCAATCAATTATTTATAAATAAAGGAATGTACTGTGGATGGTGGGTGATAAATGGCTGTAAATAGGCCTAAAATCAGTCGCTGTAACTTGCGTAAAATGTGTAACTATTAAAATGATGACAATGACCGGAGATCTGAGCAATGACCATGGATGGTTTGTTCTGAAGTGATAATGACATAAAACGTGTACGTGAAAGTAGCACCGGTGCCCCAACAGGGCCCTTGAACGCAAGTATTTAGAAGCACGTGCTCTACAATAATGCTGTCGCAGCAGCAGCCTCTGAAGAGAGGAAGAGGATGTTCTTCTACGAACGTAGGGGGCTGATGACTCAATGTACCGGCTTCTTCAAGAAACTTTAAAACTAACTTGTGATCAAAGAACGGTTCTGTGCCCAGAAGCATTTCTGGGTGTAGAGGAACGTGTTTGTATGCTAAGGGGAAGTATTTCTTTCTTTGGGGCTCTAATTCCTTGCACTCTATTAAGACATGGATTACAGGTAGCGTCTCGCCACCTTTGCTACAGGAAGGGGGTTCATTACCAGTCAATAGGTGAGAGTGCGTGCCATACGTGTGGCCAATTCTAAGGCGGCAAAGAGTGACTTGGGTTTGTCGTGTTTTCGTAGTGGGTGGCCAATTCCCTAATTGTGGTTTGATGGCGTGCAGTTTATTTCTCGTTTCCGCATCCCATGAGTGCTGCCAAAATCTACTAAGGCTTTTGCGCAAGAAATGCTTCAATTCTACTGCGGGAACAGCTGTAGAGGAGGTGTTCCCCTTTCTTACAAGGAAATCGCCAGTTTTATCTGCAAGCATGTTGCCCTCAATACCTCTGTGGCCTGGTACCCAGCATATTGTGACACGTTGGTTAGATGTATATGTTGCGCACAGCGCTCAGTAGAGCTCACTGAGCACAGGGTTTTTGTGTTTACGAGGAGACATTGACGCCTTTACTACGCTTAAAGAGTCAGTGAATATAACAGATTTTTGAAGCTTTGTTTTCATTATTTGCTTCCCTGCACACAACAGGACATGAGCCTCAGCCGTAAATATGCTTGTTTCTGGATGCATTTCACCGAATTCAGAAAAGGAAGGACCGATTGCCGCATAGGACACGCCAGCATGTGACTTTGATGCATCAGTAAAGAATTCCGGGCAAGAGCATTTTCATTGAAGTTCACGAAAGTGCATTCGGATATGTACTTCCGGAGCATGCTTCCAGACCTCAACAAACGATATGTCACAATCTATAATTTGCCATTGCCACGGTGGTAACGGCGTTGCTGGAGGCATTAAATGATGCTCAAGCAGTGGAACACCGCTTTCGTCACCGAGTTTCATCACCCGCAGTGAGAAGGGTTCCGTTGCTGTAGGTCGGTTATGGAAAAGTATGGCACACGTAGTGTCATTTACGACAGGGTAGCAAGGATGTTGGCAGTTTGAATTTATTTTCAGAAAGTACATAAGGCTAGAGTAAAATCTTTGAAGGTTGAGTGACCACTCGTTTGACTCAACATAGAGGCTGGGGATGGGGCTTGTTCTAAAAGCCCCAGTCGCTAAGCGGAGCACTAAGTGATGGACAGGATCAAGCATCTTTAGTGCACTTGGCCTTGCAGATTGATATACGACTGATCTATAATCCAAGCGAGAACGTATGATACTCATATAAAGATTCATAAGGCATCTCATGTCACTGCCCCAAGCAGTGTGTGAAATATATCTTTAATATATTGGCTGTTTTTAGGCACTTTGCCTTGAGGTATTTAATGTGGGGGGTAAAAGTTAACTTTGAGTCAAAGTATACTCCCACAAATTTGTGCTCGCTACGTACAGGCAGGTGTACTCCATTCCGCTCAATGGCAGGATTTGCCGCTAAACCCCTCTTTCGAGAGAAAAGCACGCAAGTGCTTTTTTGAGCGCTAAGCCTGAAGCCATTCTCATCTGCCCATTTCGATATTTTGCTAACAGCAAGCTGGACTTGCCTTTCACAGATGGCCAGATTGCAAGACATAAAACCTATCTTGACGTCATCGACGTAAACAGAGTAAGAAAATGTTGGCGGTATGGTAGAACGAAGCGAATTCATTTTAACGATGAACAATATGCAACTCAGGACACCTCCCTGAGGTACACCAGTTTCCTGAATGAAAAGTCATGACAATGTGTTCCCAAGTCTCACACGGAAAGTCGGGTTCGAGAGATAACTTCTATGAGATTCAACATCATGCCTCGTACCCCCATAGACGATAGGTCTTGTGGTATTCTATAGCGCCATGTCGTGTCATAGGCTTTCTCCATATCAAAAAAGACCGAAAAAAATGTTGGTTGTGGAGAAATGCATCTCTTATAATTGCTTCTATTCGAACAAGGTGGTCAATGGTTCATCTGTTTTCTCTAAAACCGCACTGATATGCATCTAGCGCATTGTTATTTTCCAGATAATACAGCAACCGTTGGTTAACCATTTTCTCGAAAAGCTTGCAGATGCAACTTGTAAGCCCTATTGGCCTATAGCTGGATACTGAAGATGGGTCTTGGCCTGTCTTTAGAATAGGAATTACTATAGCTTCCTTCCATGTGGAAGGTATGTATCCCGCAGCCCAGATTCTAGTAGAAAGGAAAAGCAACGCCATTTGGCTTTCAGCGTTCAGGTATCTTATGTCATATACATCGCTGTCACCTCCAGGTGAGGAGTTGCTAAAGCTGCTCAGTGCAGCCTTAAATTCGGCAAGAATAAGGACGGTTGTATGGTTCATCTTCTCCACCTTTACGATTGAATGGCTTTCTTTCGGCTATAGCTTTACGTTTGAGGAAGGACTCGGAGTAGTATGCCGAGCTAGATATGTTTTCAAAGTGGTTACCAAGGGCGTTAGCCTGGTCTGCCAAGCTTTCTCCTTGATCATTCACCAAAGGAAGTGGATGCGATTGTCGACCATAACATTTTCGCAATCTCTTCCACACCTTAGCCTCATCTGTGTAAGAAATAATTCCTGAAAGGAACCTTTCCCAACTTTCTCTGCGAGCTTGACGTTGTGTGCGCCGGCCTCTTGATTTATAATAATTTATAAGGTTTTCTGTTGTTCGTGAACAACGCAAAAGACCCGAAGCCTTATTTTGATATTTCTGCGCCTTTCTACATGCGTCATTCCACCAAGGAGCTCGTTCCTTGGTTGCGGAACCATGTTTCTGCTGTATACAGTTTGTCGCCGCGTCAATTATGACAGCAGTGATATATGAGACCGCCCCATCTATACTTAGGTTATTAATTGAATTTCGAGATACGTAGCAAAGTTCCCGATATCGTTGCCAATCTGCACTCTCTAGCTTCCAGCGAGGCGGATAAGGATTATGTCCGAATTGTTCTGCCGTTTGTAGAACGATAGCATAGTGATCACTTCCATACTGATTTTTGGTCACTGACCATTCGAAATGTGGTAGTAGGGAAGGAGAGCCAATTGTTAAGTCTATGGCAGAGCACGTGTTGTGTCTCGTACTGTAGAAGGTAGGCTCCTTCTCATTGAAGAGGCAGGTACCTGTAGACAGCAGAAAATTTTCAATAAGGTGACCTCTTGCATCAAACCGCGAGTCGCCCCATAACGTATTGTGTGCATTAAAATCGCCAAGCACCATGTAGGGCTGAGATAGCTGGGATATCAAGTTTTCAAAAACCATCCTATTCAATACATAATCTGGTGGAATATATAACGAGCAGAGTGTTACGAGCCTATCATGCAATATGGCGCGGATTGCCACAGCCTCAAGAGGAGTGTAATGTCACCTATTGACAGGCGATCGACATATCAGCAATTATCTCAACGCCTCCTGATGATGTGAGAGCACCATCACGATCTTTTCGAAAAATTGCGAACTCCTTAAGAAAATTATTATGTGATGAATTCAGGTGCTTTTCTTGTACACAGATCATGTTTGGCTGGAAGTGACTGATGAGCTCTTAGACGTCATCTAGATTAATGATAAGCCCTCTGACGTTCCACTGCAAAATTTGGACAGCCATATTAATTAACAGCAATATGAATGCTCTGTGTGCAAAACAAGATATTTAACTTAAGGAGTTGTGTTTTTTGTGGAGCAGTGATTCGAGATTTTTCTTTTTTTGGCGCGCTCAAGTGAGCCACGCTGCTTCCTCTGTGCCAGAGGCGTAGAGGGTCAAGAAGAAGTATCCATCGCCTCTTGCGAGGCGCGGTTCGCCCTTTCCTGGGGCACATAGGACGATTTGTCAGGCCTCACTGCATGTGCAGGGGCCTTAAAGGCCACAGGCTCAGAGGCCTGCTGGCCCTTCTTAGACGAAGGTGGAGCAGCAGCAGCTGCCACCACCGAGGGAGTAGAAGTAGCTGCTGCCGGCACACTGTGTGTGGTTCGGACAGCTGCTAGAGGCTGGTGCGGCGCAGCCCCCACGCGCACCGTATCGGCATAAGAAGGTTTTACAAAAGAAAATCGCTTCCTTGCTTCATTAAATGAAATGTTCTCTTTCACCTTTAGAGTGATGATATCCTTCTCTCTCTCTTCCACGCAGGGCAAGAGCGCGAGAACGCAGGATGATCTCCATCACAGTTTGAACAATGCGGGTCAAATGTGCAATTTACAGCTGCGTGTTCTTTAGCACCACATGTTGCGCAGGACCTTCGGGTACGGCAGCTCTGGGAGCTGTGACCAAACTCCTGGTGCTTGAAACACCTGCGAGGATTAGGAATGTATGGTCTGACACGTATCTTTGTGTAATCTGTTTGGATATATTCTGGGAGTATACTGGAACCAAAGGTTAGGACTAAAGTGCTTTGTCGGTATTTCCTGGTCATTGTGCCTCATCTTGATCGCTGCACTTGGACAACATTTTCATCTTTCCATCCGTCAAGGAGTTCACTTTCGGTGAGATTCAAGAGGTCACTGTCGGATACCACACCACGAACTGTGTCCAAGGAGCGGTTTGCAGTTACGGTTATAGGAGTATTGCCAAAGGATAGGGGGGTGTTCAGTTTGTCATACTGGGTCTTGTTCTGAACTTCTAGGAAAAGGTCTCCACTGGGCATTTTTGTGGCTTTGTAACGTGGTCCGATTGTGTCCGTAAGACACTTCGACACAAGGAAAGGTGAGACTGATCTTGCTGTCATTTCTGGGCATTCAGTGTGGATAATATGAAACCGTGGAAATTTGTCAATGTTCTTTGCGGAAAACTGAAAGGTTTCATCGGTGCGCCCTCTTTTAGAAAGAGGACGATCGGGGAGTCGTGGAAACGATGTCGAAGCCATAAAAGTATATTTGATTTGGGTAACAAAGCCAGCCGCCCACCACCGGGCCCAACAAGGGGACGCTACAAGACCCGGAGGAATCGCAGACGCCAGCTGTACGTATATACCCAATATAGCATGCCCAAGGTTGGATACCATACACCAGGTTAACCCTTGCCGCCTCAGGAATAGGATGATGATGATTGTTGGAGTTTTTTGGCGCAAGGGCCAGATGTGGCCAAAGAGCGCCAAGGCGATGATAATGACTTGTCAGTGGTACATGAATGGTGAATTAGAAGGTGTGGATAAAACAGATGCGGCATGGCTGTGAAGAGGCCTAAAATAGTCGCTGTAAAATACGTAAAATCTATAGGTACTAAGAATATGGCAATGACTAATGAAGTGTGCTATGGATACGAGGGATGGATTGTGAAAGATTGATGATATACTAAAATATGTCGGAGGCTAAAAGTTTCAAAAACACTAATGCCTTAACAGAGCCCTTGAGATGTAAGGGCCTGGAGGCATGTGCTATACTGAGCTATTATCACAGTGGCATCCTCTTGAGAGAGGATGCACTACGTATTTCTTGGGCTGATAACGTGCAAGACAACATCATTAAAAAAAGCGAGGACTGCTTTGGTAATGAAAAGCGGTTCTTTGCCAAGAAACATAGCAGGATGAAGAGGGATAGAACAGCGGTATGCCAGAGGAAAATGTTTCTTCCTCTCTCTCTCGGCTTCCCTACACTCCAGGAGGACGTGAAGAACGGTGAGCCTCTCGCCACATCTACCACAGGTTGGAGGATCATTACCATTCAATAGAAAATTGTGGGTACCATATGTGTGTCCTATTCTGAGGCGACAGAATAGGACATCAGTTCGCCGTGTTTTCGATGCAGAGGGCCAGAAACCTAACTGTGGCTTAATCAAGTGAAGCTTATTATTTGTTTGCGCATCCCACAAGCATTGCCAATGGCTTCGCAGTTTCTTCCGCAAGAAAGGTTTCAAATCTGTTACAGGGACAGCAGCAGTAGGATTAATAGCATGCGATGTTATTGATGTGGCCATTTGGTCAGCCAGAACATTACCCTCGATGTCTCTATGCCCAGGCACCCAGCATATTATGATTTGTTGTTTAGACGCATAAACAGAGCAGATCAGTGAGTAGAGGTTGATAATTACAGGGTGTTTATGTTTTTGCGGCATCATTAACGCTTTAACAACGCTTAAAGAGTCGGTAAATATTACGGCCTTTTGGAGTTTCAATCTATCAATGTGTTTCACCGCCGATAGTACTGCATAGGCCTCTGCCGTAAAGATGCTTGTGTGGGGATAAAGTACATCGGATTCCGAGAAGGACGGACCGACTGCCGCATAGGAAACGCCAGCCTGTGACTTTGATGCGTCTGTGTAAAATTCAGGGCAAGAGTATTTTGACTTTAGTTCTAAAAAGTGCATTTGAATGTGTGCATCTGGCGCGTGTTTTGTGACTTCAATAAACGATGTGTCACATTCAACCAGCTGCCACTGCCACGGCGGTAGCAGCTTCGCTGGAGGCATTAGGCAATGTTCAAGTAGTGCAGCACCCATTTCTTCACTGAGCTTTCTCACGCGTAGCGAGAAGGGCTGCTTCGCTGTTGGTCGATTATTAAATAGTGTGGCACATGTGGTATCGTTTATGGTAAAATAGGTAGGATGTGTACGGTTTGAATTTATTTTAAGGAAATATGTAAAGCTGGCATAAGTCCTCTGTTGGTGGAGCGACCAGACGTTTGCTTCCACATAAAGGCTTTGTACGGGGCTTGTCCTGATGGCCCCAGTCGCGAGGCGGATTCCTAAATGGTGAACAGGATCCAACATTTTTAAAGCGCTGGGTGCAGCAGACTGATAAACTATCGCCCCGTAGTCAAGTCGTGAGCCGACAAGGCACCTGTACAAGTTCAAAATGCATTTCCTGTCACTGCCCCATGTTGTATGCGACAGCAGCTTCAATAAGTTCATTGTTTTCAGGCACTTAGCCTTCAAATATTTGATGTGCGGAACGAATGTGAGTTTTGAGTCCAATATGATGCCGAGAAACTTGTGCTCTTTGCTTACAGGTAGTGTGGTACCAGACAGCTCAATAGCAGGGTCTGGTACTATTCCTCTCTTATTAGTGAAAAGGACGCATGTGCTTTTCTGTGGGCTCAACCTAAAACCGTTTTCATCAGCCCATTTAGCCACTTTATTTAAGCCATGCTGGACATGTCGTTCGCAGACAGCAAAGTTGCACGATTTAAAACCAATCTGGACATCATCTACATATACAGAGTAGAACATCGTTCGTGGAATAGCCGTGCGTAGAGAGTTCATTTTCACAATAAACAGTGTACAGCTAAGCACACCGCCTTGCGGGACACCAGTTTCCTGGGTGAAAGACCTAGACAACGCCTGGCCCACCCTTACACGAAAGGTACGGTTAGAAAGGTAACTTTGGATTGTACTCAACATGTTGCCGCGGACACCCATAGCGGAAAGGTCTCGGATAATACCGAAGCGCCATGTGGTGTCATACGCTTTCTCTAAATCAAGAAATACTGAGAGAAAAAACTGTTTGTGTATAAAGGCATCCCTTATGATTGCCTCGATGCGGACAAGGTGGTCTGTAGTCGACCTACCTTCTCGGAAGCCACATTGGTAAGGATCTAGTATTCCGTTGCTTTCTAGGACACAGATTAGGCGCCGGTTAATCATCTTTTCGAAGAGCTTGCACAGACAGCTTGTCAAAGCAATGGGTCTGTAGCTACTAGGTAAGGACGGGTCCTTGCCCTGTTTAAGTATGGGGATTACTATAGCTTCTTTCCAAGAGGATGGAATGTACCCAGCAGCCCACATGACATTAAAAAGAGAGAGGAGTGTCTTTTGTGTTTCAGGGTGTAGGCACTTGATCATTTCATACATGATACGGTCAGCACCTGGTGCCGAACCGTTGCAACAAGCAAGAGAAGCTTTAAGTTCAGCTAAACTGAACGGGCAGTTGTAATGTTCATTTCGGGCACATTTCCGATCGAGGGGCTGTCGCTCTGCGCGCTCTTTGAACCTAAGGAATGTTTGTGTGTAATGAAATGCACTGGAGACATATTCAAAGTATTCGCCCAGACAATCTGCCTGATCCTCCAGGCAATCTCCTTGGATATTCACTAAGGGCGGCGGGTTCGTCTCACGGCCCTTTAATTTATTAACCCTATTCCATACTTTTGCCTCATCTGTGTAAGAGTTTATACCAGAAATGTACCTCTCCCAACTCTCTCTCTTTGCACGTGGACGTGTCCTTCTGCCTTGCGATTTAACCTGTTTAAAATTAATAAGGTTTTCGGCAGTAGGAGAATCGCGAAGCAATCCCCATGCTTTGTTTTGATTTTTGCGCGCTTTACGACATTCTTCGTTCCACCAAGGAATGCGGCGCTTCTTAGTCAGTCCGTTAGTTTGTGTAATACATTTCGTAGCAGCATCAATAATAAAACCTGTTAGATATGTTACGGCGTCGTCTACGTTAAGAGCAACAATGTCATCACGGCTTAGGTGTGTTAGCTCTCGGAACAGTTCCCAGTTGGCCGAGTCTACGCTCCATCGAGGTGATCGTGGCAAGCATCCATCTCGTTTCGTTGAGTTTAACATAATTGGGAAGTGGTCGCTTCCATAGGGGTTCTTGAGGACGGACCACTCCAGGTATGGCATTAGTGTGCTCGACACTATGCTTAAGTCTATGGACGAGTATGTGTTGTGTGTAATGCTGTAGTATGTAGGTTCTTTCTTGTTCAATAAAGCTTTACTCACTCTGGTGTAACATTTACCTATCTCATAGATATGTAATAATAGGCTGGGTTCCCAGCCATAGAGGAATCTAGGGTAATGTGCTCGCCTACGAAATCGCCAAATCAATGGCATCGCAAGGTATTGGTCTTCCCGCTGCTGCACCTGCTACAGATCTGAAGCCTTTCCTACGAAACAAACTGCGAAGCCACTGGCAACGCTTATAAGACATCGAAACAAATAATAAGCTCCACTTGATTAAGCCACAGTTAGGGTTCTGGCCCTGTACAACGAAAACACGATGAACTGATGTTCTATTCTGTCGTCTCAGAGTAGGACACACATATGTTACAATTTTCTATTGAATGGTAATGATCCTCCAACCTGTGGTAGATGTGGCGAGAGGCTCACCATCCTCCACATCCTCCTGGAGTGTCAGGAAGCCGAAAGAGAAAGAAAGAAGCATTTTCCTCTAGCATACCGCTATTGTGTCCCTCTCCATCCCACTATGTTTCTTGGTAAAGAACCGCTTTTGAACATTAAAGCAGTCCTCGAGTTCTTGAACGATGTCGTCCTGCATGTTATTAGCCCAGTAAGTTCGCAGCGCATCCTCTCTCCAAAGGATGTTGCTTTAACAGTTTTTTTATAGCACATGCCTGAAGGCCCTTGTGTTCCAAGGGCTCTGTTTAGGCACTTGTGCTTCTGGGTAATTCTTGCATCTGTAATATTTTGTAAGTAGTATCATTCTTTCGCAATGCATTGTTCATGTTCATAGTACACATAATTAGTCATCGCCATAATCTTATTATGTATAGATTTACGTACATTACAGCGACTGTATTTAGGCCCCTTTACAGCTATGCCACATCTAATGTTCATATAATTCACTATTCATCTACCACTAACAAGGCATTACCATCGCCTTGGCGCTCTTTGGCCACATCTGGCACTTGCGCAAATAAACTAGAATAATCAATCAAGATGTGACAGCTCATTAGAATACATTTAAAGCGTTTTCTCAGTGCCAAGTTGAATGGCTCGCATTTAGGCTTCCTGTAAATGTCATCTTTCTTGCATAGACTTTTAAGCAGGCCTGTAGTCATGCAGGGCTATATGGTGAGGAGTAGCCTCTGCGACACAGCCTGGTGGTTGTTGATGATGCTATTTAGCAGGTAACGATGATTGAAAACACAGTACTATAAGAATACAAGCATCACTTGGTGAAATGGCAAGTTGCCTGTTTGAGCTTGATGAACTTGGTTTTGTCAAAGCCTGGCCTGGGAGATTTAGCGCTTCGAACAATACTGTTATCTCGAAAGTGCTCACTGATGTGTTTTACTTAGTTTGTGACCCCTAATTTTATTTACCGGTGTTAAAAAATGGTGTCTTGGGTTTTGTGTGATGTTACCTTCATTTTAGAAATCACTTCACGGTACATAAAGTATAGTTATTTAGGTGAGCTTAATTTTATGCATTCAGACAAATACATTTGGTTCACATAGGTTTCCCTTTCTAATCTCCTTTGTCTCCACATCAACAGTGCTTGTTAATCTGGCTGAACGGTGTAAGCTAGTGTATCCCATGTATGTCACAGTTCTCTAAATATGTGAGTCATAGACCAATTTAATGTGCCACTATGTCTCATAGTCTCTATGACATTTTGTGTACTTCATTAATTTTATTCTTCCCTTCTTCCAGTGGGTTGAAGTTGACAGCTGTCAAGATTTGCTCGCAATGTCAGCTGGTTTGTCGGGCTTAGATGTTGACTACCAGCTAGTCCTGTTTAGTGAAAACTCTCTGTACATAGAAATGACACCTGTTAACAAGCTCGTCATAAATGAGCTGAACATGAAAATTTGATACTGGTGCTACCACTTGTAATATTACTTGTAAAAAAGATTAACATAATCTGCAAGTAACAAAAAGAATGCAGTAATGTGTACTTGCACATAGTGGGATTGTTCTATGACTGTAGAGAGTTCATATAACATTCAATTTTTTTATAGAAACAGAAGCAAACTGCTTGTGGCAACCTCTCTTCGCTTGCAAATCAACTGCATGTTAGTGCTGAGAAATGTTATGTGGAATCATACAGCTTACTTGTGACCCTACTTTTAACTGTACCTGGCTGTTCGTGGAAAGCTATTGGTAAATATAATGAAAAATGTTAGGAAAAAGATTTGATTGATTGATTGAGCTTTCACCATTTACAGTAAATGATGCCGATTTCATACTTTACGACCGCACTGTACACTACTATAATCCATTAATAATTTGTTACTCTAGGTTGCTGTAATAAATTATTGTCTTCAGCTTCTACAAATTTTTTTAAACATGGCCTTTCTCTGCCTCTAGGTGTTCAGCCCATTTTACATGTATCAAGTGTTCATTGTTATTGTGTGGATGGTTCTGGTGTATTACCAGTTTGCTGTTTGCGTCGTCTTGCTCTCCATTATATCAGTCAGCATATCAGTCTGGCAATCTAGAAAGGTGGGCTTCTTTCTTATCATTACTGTCATGCCTCATGGTTTTTTATCTCTTGATAACCACTAAAACGTTAATGTAATTTGGTATTTTATTGCCTTTATTGTTTTAACTTTTCATTCAATAATGTTTGCTTTATTTAGTACTTGAAAAAGGTGCACATCTAGTGCGCTTATTCAGTATTTCATGGCTACGCGAATTGTCTGTGTTATAGTAGTGAAAAGTGCATTTTCAATTGCCTGGAAACAATTGCTGCGGTTCATGGCTTGTAGCCCGAGTTTGAAATCACGATCAGGAAAATTCAAGTGCCTTGGGTTGTAATCTTAGGCACTGCAACCAACATAATGGGTTGTATATTAAAAAACAACTGGTGAATGTTGAAATCTTCCACCTACATACTGCAAACCTGATCTTTCAGCAAACAAGGGTGCTGAGGGAAGCAAATCAGACAGAATCAAAAGTGACTGTGTTGCGAGATGAGACTGGTAAGCATGAATGTTGCGTGATATACAGGTCATTACAGTAAACAAGCACAGTGATATTATTCATGACAGCTTAATATGCACAAGGCATTTTTGAGTGAAACCTGTATCACGTGGTGATACAGAAGTAACCCTCTCCTCCAAGGAACTTGTACCTGGCGATGTCATCATACTACCAAAGAAACATGTAATGCTGTCCTTATCAATGGGGACTGTATTGTCAATCAGAGCATGCTGACAGGTAGACACAAATAGTTGTCCTTTCAAATTTAAATTCAAATTTATTACACATCATAGAAATAGTACAGTGTGCATATACGGAAGGAGGTCCAAAGCTATATCACCATTGGCGGCAACTCGATTGAAGCTAATTATGTAAAACGCAAAGTAAAAAACAAAGCAATTGAAAGAGAAGTTACATTTCTTAAAATGCATGTATAGCTGCATCAAGACAATATTTTGGTAAGGTAACACAAGGAAATGTTCACAGGGTGGACAATAATAATTATGTTAAAAAATAAAATGTTTAAATGTCTTTTAAGCATTGGGGGGGGGGCAAAAAAGTTGCAGATTTCATATGCGCGATGATATTGAGGAAAGAAAGCAAAGTGGATATGCCATAATTAGTATGTATACTAGGCAAGAGCAAGTTACGGTGGGTGGTGAAGCGAGTAGAATTAGGTTTAGAGAGCATGCGTTGTGGGAATCTCTAATGTGAGTACACATTGAAAAATTTAAGGAACATCAATGCCTGCAATAAAAATAAAAGCTAGACAAAGGCCCGATGTTAAGATCACCAAGAATGCATTAAGGAAAAGGTGACAACCATGGGGTGAAATCATTAATTATGCTATCGGCTCTTTTCTGGAGTGTAATCAATGGGGAGAGGTGAACAGAGTATGTATGAACCCATGATGTGAAGCAGTAGTTTATATGGCTTTGTATAAAAGCGTAATTTAATGTTGCAAGTAAAAATAAGTGCTTTTAAGTTTATCATGGAATACCAGAGCATGTCTAATTGTAGGTGCACTTGTAGATTGTGAAGAATGATATCGAGGTTTCAAACTTGTGATCAGCCATGGCCAAATCTTGTGTGCATATAATGAGTGAGAGCATCTTGAACCAGATTAGCAGACTAAACATTGTGGGCTACCCAGACAGTGGGTTAAGAAGCACCTTAATGCAACAAAATGGCCCATGTTTTCATCCCACTTGGCGATGCATTGCCGAGACTGCGGGTGTTTATCGAAGTTCGAGTGCACATTTGTTTTGCTCTGACATGGATACCAGATGACAAGGGAAATTCGCGAGGCATTCAATATAAAAATAAACAAAATCGAAATGAGGTGTGTCAGCCAGCGTTTTGTGTTTTCTAACACTTCATCAGAAAGAACTCTCTTAGAGTTTGGAGTGATAATGGCAGCCAAACATCCAAACTGTGTACCTTCTTGGCGTTTTTCAACTTGGCCTTAGTACTGTGTATTACACAGAATTTTTGACAGACTTCTGAGTTAGCAGCCCAAAATGGTGGCAGCCTGAACTCTTTGTTGAAATTTACTTCACTAAAACAGAAATTCGAGATAGTTGGTATTGCATAAGTATAGGTAAATCACCCTGCATTATAGACAAGGCATAACCGCATAAATGACACACACAGGGTGCTCACTTTGACTGATTTATTGGCATAAAGTTCACATACTTATAAGCACATGTTGTGCAGAATAAAAAAACAGAAAGCAATACAACGTTCTTAGAACTTGTGCCGAAAACCAATTTCTTTGTCTAGTAAGGAAATAGAGGAGGTGCTAACACATTGCTCTGTTACTCGTTGTATCATATCTGCTTCAACTATCTCTCTAGTAAGTTGCTCCTTCGCCTTACCTCTAATAGAGCACTTGCCATACAATGGCACACAACCACAATGTGTACAATGATACAATAAGTTTATTTGCTTTAAACAACCTACCTGTCGACGTTATGCTTGTGGTCAGCTAATTTTGTGTTCACGTATCTTCGAGTCTTGCCCACTTATACTTCTAAACAATCCAATGGCAGCAACAGCCTCCACTCAAGAAGCAAACTGCTTCTTGTGCTTTTTGCACATCCTAATGGTTTTGCATTAGGTTACTTTACTTGCATAACTTGGACGGCGTTTCTGGTGCCGTAAAGATGACATAAACGTTACCACTTTGTGCTATCTTCTTGAAGAAGATAGCGCAAGGTGCACACATTCACGTCATCTTTTTGATTGCAAAAGAGGTTATATTCTACTGTCTGTTTGGTGCAGGTGAAAGCTGCCCTAACACAAAGGTTGCTGTGGCTACAGGAGAAGGGTACACATGCACTGCAAACAAAAGGAACACACTCTTCTTTGGAACAAATATACTTCACTCAAGAAGTACTAATGGCCAAGTTAAAGCCGTTGTCTACAGGGCAGGTATGGAACTTTTGTTAGAAATGCCACAGTTTTTAAACAAACAAACAAATAAAAATGACTGTGAACAAATAACTTTTATGTGTAAGTCACAAATACGCAGCTAATTCAGAGCAACTTGAAAAATAAAGCGAACCCCCTTGGGCTGATGAAGCTACCTTTATATTGTCAGCAGCTTCCTAAAGAAGCCTCCAGTACGTGTTTTGTCCTTACTAATTTATTAGCAGTGATTAATTAACTTCTATTATGATAGCAATTACATGGACGATGAAGGCGCATTCACGCCGTCATGCTGTCCAGCTATCGATGGTGCATTTGTGGCACACACGCTAAGGTTTACAGCGTCTTCAGAGATGTGAGTTGTGTTTGTTTGCAAAAACGACAAAGTGAGGGGATGCACCAGCAATGCTCTGCTCAATTGGCTTGGTAACAGAGCCAGGACAGTGTTCTAGCTTCTGCTGCTGGCATGTGCATTGCGCGCACGCACACCACAAGCACACTAACGTTCCTGCTGAGCACTTCTATGGGCCGCACAGGCAAACGTCAGGCTAATGTTATCTAAAATTTTACTGGGCACGGTCTCATCTTCTGAACCATCGAGGTGTGACGCCTAGACTTCACTGGGCAGTGTTCCTCATCACACCAGTGCTGAGACACCTGGTAGCGGCGACGGTGCTAGTAGTTGCTTTGTGTGCTGCATCGTGCCAGCATATGTCGCACCCGCAAATAGTTTAAACACCATCTAATCAGTTAAATTGCACTACTAAATCTTGCTATCACTGGCATAGGCGAAACTGGCGCATTTTTTAAATTATTAACTCTATAGAGGGCAGTGTCAATGAGGTTCGTAAAGCACATTTGAAAATGTTACTTCTATTATTTTGTAATGTGCTACCTTTTCTGTAACTCTTTTCACTGCATATAAAAGAAAGCCGCTGCGATGAGCTGGGGTGGTCTCTTGGAAGGTTTTATGGGCTCTTTTTGAAGCACGGGAAGAAGAGCTATGCAAACAGTAATGTCTAACAGGCAACTGAAAGTGATGTCTTCAAATTGACTCTACAAACCTCATATTGACATTGTGACCGTAAAATTAATGATGAAAAAGTTAGTTGCCCCTTGAAACACCCACTGTACTACCTGTTCTAATTCAGAGACAACCAAATTTGTTTAATATAGTGCAATGCGAATAAAGGCTTCTTTTTTGCTACACATTATTAAAAGCAACAGACATCAATGACTGTGTGATGACTGCAAATTATTTCATATTTGCTAATTAAATGTTAACTAATTACTTTAGGGCACGTTCTGCAGTTCTGTATTTGACTCTGGTCAGTGCTCAAGGCATGTCCACTAAGTAGAAATCGTGGGACCAGCACCAATTTTTGCACATTTTAACAACTGCAAACAGGCACCAAAATGCATTAGCATTTATTTTATCATTTTCTCAGATAGCGTATCTTGTGCACTGCACATAAAAACTGCATGAAAAACGATTGTACTTTGGCAGATTTTGGGTGCAATATGTCGAAAATTGTGTTCGTGTTACCATTTCTTTAAATGAACATGCTCTATGTACTGAATAAACTTGTGCTCTGAGATGAATAATAAAAACTTTAAATGCTGAATGTTAGATATTTATTAGCTATAATTTTAGAGAAGTTGGTAATGCATTTCTAGAAAAAAAAGAGATGTTATCATCTTTGTTGCACTGTCTTTTGAGAAAGTGACCCTTATTTAAAGCAGATGTCGTTGTTCAGCTGTCATAGTTAACCGATTGGTCAGTTTTATAAAAAAGGATTATTGCAAACTAACAAGTTGTTAATTTTCTGTACTTGCCCGACACTGGTGCCCAAATGGATATGCACTTCAAGATTCAACACTGTGAAAGGCGAGCTTGTGAGGACAGTCTTTTTCCCAAAACTAGTGCATTTCAAGCTGCATGCTGATGTTATGAAGTCAATGGCGACATTTCTTAACCTTGGTGAGTAAACCTTACATACCATATATTGCCTTAACTTATCAGGCTTCATGCACTCATGTTGCACATTTTAACTTTTTTAGGCATACCAGCAATGATCTACACTGGCATCATATTCAGCAAACTCGGTGTGAGTACCCGTTTTGTAATTATTGTGTTCTTGTAACCCAAAAAGAGCCTATTACGAAACATAAATTCTTGTTTAAGCAATAGGCTTCCATTAAGCCAAACTCAGAACCAAAAAGGAGGTTTGGCTTATATGTTAAGTTGAGCTTGACAGGATAATCCTAGAAAACATGCACGCATTCTCTAAATGGTGGCCTATAGGAAGCAGTGACTGAGATTGTGTCACAAAGAGAAAAATAATGCCAAAACATCATTTATTACGAAGCAATGTTATAGCCTCCCTAGCAATGAACCAAAAGATCAAACTGCGCGTATTCTTTAAGTGGTCGAGCAACCGGTTTCTGCTGAAAATATTCATGCCGAAATTCTTGGTATCTTCGTGGCCTTGAAGACACCCCTATTAACAAGGGCAGCTATTATTTCTTCGCACTCATTCTGTCAAAATGACCAGGATGTTTTCTTCAGGCACTGAAGTGTGCCATGAGGTTACAATTGTGAAAGTGGCTATTATTCTCTCCTGGTAATTATTTCCTGACTAGGCATGGTAATTCTTGGGATGCCAAACATGTGGGCTGTCTCTGGCTTTGAAAATTTCAATGAATGCATTTCTGACAGCACTTCGAATTTTTTTGAAAGCTTGATTGACTTGTGATTGACTTGTATCAGTGTTTGAAAGTTGTTGAAAAGGAGGTGGAACTGTTGTTTTAATGTCCAGTGCTTTCTAACAGCAGGAGTAGCATAGGCACAGCACTACACAGCCAGGGCTTGTCTAAGCTAAGGCTTTTGATCACTTCAGATCCTTTCACAACCTCTACATGTTCCAACTTCGGAGCTATTATGAACAGATAATCAGTAGCAGTATGATACCTTGAACTACACTATTTTGTAAAGGTGCTCTTGTGGACTGTGGCTGTTTAAGTTAACATAACACCCCTGAAAAGCACTCTTTGTATCCTTTTTGTTTCATTTCAAGGACAAGAGAAACATCGCCATGCAGTGAGGGACAGAGAAGTGGCAGGCATATATAATGCACTTAAGCCAGCTAGCCCGAATCGCAGTTTTTCTAGCTAGCTTTCCAAGAAATACTGAAAGCAATTGTATTGCCACGCGCCTTCGAAGTGGGCTAACGACGTTTATTTATGAGCAGCTGGGCTCTGGAGAAAATGGCGGCGAGAGCTAACTATCGAGCGGGGCGGTTAGCACGCGCACTTCTTTCTTCTTGCGCCTCTGCGCTTGCCCTATTCCCACTACTACAGGTGACATTTCCCCCCTTCCTCGGAAAGAGCATCACCTCGATGCTCAAGAAGTGGTGTGGGAAAGGGAAAAAAACTACAAAAAAAAAACAAAAAACAAAAAAGAAAACACGCTCAATGAAAATGCTCAAGCACAGAACACAGTGATAGCTACAGCAGCGTAGCTAGAAACAGTTCTCTACGTCTCTAGAAACAGAGAGGTAAGCGCATGAGGTGCAAATGGGAGCGTAAAAATCACGAACGCGCAACGTAGGGCTTCATGCGTACGACGTGAACGACGTCAGGGCTAGGTGGTTGTCTTTGCCGTGTTTGCGCCGCACTGTCTGGAACGACTTCATAGTTCACGTCACTAATGCGGCGCAGCACTTTGTATGGGCCAAAATACTGGCTGAGCAACTTTTCACAAAGACCACGGCGGCGAACAGGGGTCCACACCAACACTTGGTCTCCGGGACTGTAGCGCACTTGCCGGTGACTGATGTTATAGCGCCGTGCATCTGAGACTTGCTGCTCACCGATGTGCAGCCGCGCGAGCTGGCGAGCCTCCTCAGCGCGCAGAGCAAACTCTTCGGCGTCAGTAGTTAGGTGCTCGGCGTCGTGGCACGGAAGCATAGCGTCCAGCATCGTCTGTACTTCGCGGCCGTAGACGAGGCGAAATGGTGTGAAGCGCGTTGTTTCTTGTACGGCGGAATTATACGCGAAGGTCACATAAGGCAGGATACGATCCCATGTTTTGTGCTGGACGTCGATGTACATAGAGATCATGTCTGTGATGGTCCTGTTTAGTCGCTCCGTAAGGCCGTTGGACTGCGGATGGTAAGCGGTCGTCTTTCGATGCCTGGTATTGCTTAGTTGAAAAATTTCGTCCATGAGCTGTGCCGTGAACGCCGTTCCTCTGTCTGTGATAACAATGGATGGGGCACCATGGCGCAAGACAATGTGACACATGAAGAACTGCGCTACCTCAGAATCCGTGGCTCGTGGGAGCGCCTCTGTCTCAGCATAGCGGGTTAAATAGTCAGTGGCGACAATCACCCACTTGTTGCCGTCGGTTGATAGAGGAAACGGCCGAAGAATGTCCAAGCCGACTTGGTTGAATGGCTTATGAGGTGGTTCGATGGGTTGCAATAACCCGGCGGGCTTCAGGGGTGGTGACTTTCGCCGCTGACATTCACGACAGCATTTAACATACTGGTTGACGCTTGCCGACAGCCCGGGCCAGTAATACATCTCGCGCACTCTAGCAAGCGTTCGTGAGGAGCCGAGGTGGCCAGAAGTAGGCTCGTCGTGGCAAGCGAAAAGAATATTGTCCCGCAAGTCTTTGGGAACTACTAGGAGGTAGGCTCGGTCATTCGGGCGGGCGTTCTTCTTGTACAGCACATTGTCTCGTAGACAGAAGGACGTCAAGACGCGACGTAGATGGCATGGTATGGTTGTTTGACGGCCCTCTAAGTGGTCGATCAGAGGTCGAATTTCAGCGTCGTCACGCTGCCATCTGACCAAGTCCGACGTAGTAAGGGCGCCCAGGAAGCCGTCGTCGTCCTCTGACTGTCGACTGACAGATTCGGTGGGAGCACGCGACAACGTGTCGGCGTCTTCGTGCTTGCGGCCAGACTTATAAACTATAGTGACGTCAAATTCCTGTAGCCGCAAGCTCCACCGTGCCAGTCGTCCTGAAGGATCGCGTATGTTCGCCAACCAACATAGAGCATGGTGGTCTGTCACCACTTTGAAGGGGCGGCCGTAGAGATAAGGGCGAAACTTCGTGATCGCCCAGACGACCGCGAGACACTCTTTTTCTGTGGTAGAGTAGTTCGCCTCGGCACGGGACAGCGAGCGGCTAGCATAAGCAATTACTCTTTCAATGCCGTCTTGACGTTGGACAAGTACTGCGCCAAGGCCGATGTTACTGGCGTCAGTATGCACCTCGGTGTCAGCCTCTTCGTCGAAATGTGCCAGGACGGGTGCTGACTGCATGCGTTATCGTAGGTCAACGAAGGCCGTCTGTTGCTCATGCGTCCAGGTAAATGGCGTGTCATCCCTGGTAAGGCGAGTCAGCGGTTCCGCAATCTTCGAGAAGTTGTCGATGAAGTGGCGATAATACGCACACAAGCCCAGGAAGCGTCGGACGGCCTTCTTGTCGGCAGGAGGAGGAAAAGCTGCTACAGCGGCAAGTTTGTCGGGATCGGGTCGAACTCCTTTGGCGCTGACGACGTGCCCAAGAAACTTGAGCTCTTCATAACCGAAGTGGCACTTTTCTGGTTTAAGCGTGAGATCAGCCGATCGGAGCGCTTCTAGCACATGCCGCAGGCGATGAAGACGTTGCTCAAATGTTTCAGAAAAGACAACTACGTCGTCAAGATACACAAGGCAAGTCTGCCACTTCAATCCAGCGAGGACAGTATCCATCATTCGCTGGAAAGTAGCTGGGGCTGAACACAAACCGAAAGGGAGCACTCGAAATTCGTAAAGGCCGTCGGGAGTCACAAAAGCAGTTTTCTCGCGGTCTCGTTCGTCTACCTCGATCTGCCAGTATCCACTTTTCAAGTCGAGTGACGAAAAGTACTGGGCACGCCGCAGTCGATCTAACGAGTCGTCGATACGTGGCAGTGGGTACACGTCCTTTTTAGTTACGTTGTTGAGCTTCCGGTAGTCGACGCAAAAGCGTAGCGTTCCGTCTTTCTTTTTGACAAGAACGACCGGAGACGACCATGAGCTGTTGGAAGGTTCGATCACGCCGTCTTCAAGCATCTCTTGTACTTGCGTACGAATCGCTTCGCGTTCCTTTGCCGACACGCGGTAGGGCTGCTGGCGTATCGGGCGTGCGTCGTCGCATGTGATGATCCTGTGCCTTGTAACTGAAGTCTGGTGCACCTTAGACGAGCTTGCGAAGCATGGCCTGAATTCAAGCAAGAGCTCGTGCAGTGCTGCCTGTTTGTCTTGAGACAACTGTGAATTAATGTCGACGTTTCCCAGTGCCTTGTCAGCCATCCTCACTGGTTCAGGCGCAAAACATTCAGCAACGTGTTCTATTTCTTCGGCAAACGCTATCGAAGTACCGCGGAAAAGGTGTCGATGCTCGTTACTAAAGTTGGTGACTAGCAACTTAGATCGGCCATCACGAAGCTGTAGCACACTTCTGGCCGCACAAACACCTTGTGTCAGTAGATACGCTAAGTTACTTTCTGCGACCACTCCACCTTCGCGCAATCCACCACACATCACTTCGACTAGAACACTGGCTCGTGGAGGAAGCATAACACTTTCGGCGGAAACACGTAGCGCGTCGTCACGTCGTTTGTCGGCGTTTGTGTCAATTGCTTGGTCGGCTGAGAACGTGACTACACCTCCCCCTAAGTCAATAACAGCGCCGTATTCCTGCAGGAAGTCAACTCCGAGAATGACGTCGCGGGAGCATTCGCGTAGGACAAGGCAGCTCGCCAAGAATGTCGATCCTCGAATCCGAACTCTTGTCGTGCAGGTTCCCAGTGGAGTAACGACGTGACCACCAGCCGTACGAATCTGCGAAACATGCCAAGGTGTAATTACTTTCTTCAGAAACGTCGCCATCTTCCCGCTGAATATAGAATAGTCCGCTCCGGTATCCACTAAAGCGCTAACCGCATAACCGTCAATCACCACAGGTATGTCGAGCGAAAGCTGGTCATTCCGTTCAGCTGCAGTTGATGTCGGTCCGGTACCCTTCGTTACTCGCGTCGATCGGAGGTCTTCAGCGCGTCGACTGCCAGCGGCCTCGCCCCCAAAGGTCTCTGGAGTTCGTTTTCCCGGCGGGGACTTGGCGACCGTCTGCTCGAATACCGCTGAGGCGATGGTGAAAATCGCCTTGGCGACGGCGAGCGCGACTGCCGCCCGGTAGGCGGTGGCATGCGTTGCTGAGCCAGATAATCTTCAATGTGCCGAGGTCGTTGGCCCAGTCGGGGTGGTGGTGAGTAGGCGGAAAAGCCCCGCAACCCAAGGCGTCGGTATGGGCACTGGCGGTACAAATGATCTGCCTCACCACAGTGGAAGCACAGAGGACGGCGATCCGGAGTGTGCCAAACATCTGACTTCCCAGGGGACATGCGTCGATCGTCGGCGCAATGTACTGGTTGCTCCTGCGGAAGCACAACCGGAGGAGCGGCATGGTGAAATGGTGGAGGCGTGCGTCGTTCCTCGATGTACGGCACCGGTTGGGCTGGTGGAAGTGCAACCGGATGAGCGGCCTGGACAAAAAAGTGGTCGCAGTTTCACCTGAAAGGCGAAGCATCAATTGCGATAGCAAATTTGTAGAGAGCTATACGGAGTAATGATAGTAGCTTTATCAGCCGTATAAACTTGGGCATGCAGCAGCACCGGCAACACGCAGAACTGTTGTCGACGCCGTCGGCGTTTTGCCCGCGTTCGCTCAAAATGCGTGCGGCGTTGGTGAGTGTTGCCGGAGCCTCTGATATAAATAGGCACTTGGTGCCGGCGCTAAACGTCGCCTCCCTTCCCTCCCCTCCCCCCCACGGCCTTTCGTGCGTCAGAAGAAGGCGCGTTTGCTCTACAGATATGGTGATTGTAAAGGAGGAAAGAGACGCCTACTTCTGCAGCCCTTAAGGGAGCACGGCACAGAATGCCCGTTTGTTCTCCGCCATGCGTTCACTCCCCGTGAAAGCGCGCGTCCCTCGCGCCCTTTCACTCGCACATACAGCGTTCGACGGCGCGCGGCGACGATTTTATCTCCATTGACGTCATACGGAACCTCACGGCGACGGCGACGGCGACGGCAGAAATCTGCTTTGGAGTGTCCATATAATTGCTATCGCAATAAAAGCGGCGGGGACGAAGCAGGCTGTCTCAACACTTCTGCGTAGGTCGCACGGTGGTGTATAGAAGGTACAGGCGCGGTGTTAGCAAAAGGAAAGTTGGACCGGAGCGCTTGGTTCACTTCATCTTTTACAACACTCGCAATGGAGCTCACCGTGGCTTATGGCGTGCCATAAACCTTCATTATTTCTTCGCGCACAACGGTGCGGATGAGTTCGCGAAGGTTGTCATTATTGATTCCAATGGTCGTCAAAATGTCTGTACTCGCGTTCACTTGCCGATCATAAAAGTTCGAGCGATGCTGAAGCATCTTTTCCATACTTACAGCCTCGGCTAAAAATTCGGCGACAGTCTTGGGAGGATTGCGCACCAGACCAGCGAAGAGCTGCTCCTTCACCCCTCCCATCAGGTGACGCAGCTTCTTGTCCTCGGTCATTCCAGGGTCTGCTCGCCTGAAGAGGCGCGTCATATCTTCGACGAACGCAGTAACGCTTTCGTTGGGAAGCTGGACTCGGGCCTGGATTGCTCGTTCGGCTCGTTCACGGCGATCGGGACTGGCGTAGGTGTCTAGTAGTTGACGACGGAAGTCGCGCCACGACGTCAGTTGCTCCTCACGGTTTTGAAGCCATGTACGCGCGCCGTTCTCCAGGCAAAAGTAGACATTCCTACGTTTAGTCGCGTCATCCCATTCGTTGCATTCGGCCACGCGCTCGAAGTCGGTCATCCAGTCTTCGACGTCTTCGAAGACGTCGCCATGGAACGACTTCGGCACCTGTGGATTCTGAAGCGTATACCGATTCGTCATTGCACATTCCATACCGGTTGGGGTAGTCCGAAGCACTGCGGTGTCTTCAGTATCTTCAGGAGGTAGTCCCCGGATCCTGCGGCTGGTCCGATGGACGGGAGTATCGACTAACACAGGGCTGGTGCTTCTGCTCCCAGGAGAAGTCTGCGGCATGAGTGAGAAGTACCCCGCACCTCCACCACTTTGCCACGCGCCTTCAAAGGGGGCTAACGACGTTTATTTATAAGCAGCTGGGCTCTGGAGAAAATGGCGGCGAGAGCTAACTATCGAGCGGGGCGGTTAGCACGCGCACTTCTTTCTTCTTGCGCCTCTGCGCTTTCCCTATTCCCACTACTACAGGTGAAAGTATTTAAGGCATGCTTATAATAAATCTGCATGAAAGAGATGTGTTACTATTTGAATGTCATCTCTGTTCAACATTATGAAGCTGAATTTGCGGTCGCTTTTTCCTTACTTTTCTACATTTCAGGCATACGCTCATAATATTGCAATCATTGTCATTGATATCGCCACTTTTATGGTGCTTCCACTACTGCCCGCAGTGCTGACTAGCATCAATGCGTCAGTTCAGAGACGTCTAAAAAATAAAGGCATCTACTGCCTCAAATCCAGCTGCATCAATTTTTGTGGAGCCTTTAGTGTGTCCTGCTTTGATAAGGTAGGTTATGAAGAATATCTGAAACTTGATCCCAAGATATTTACCATGAAAAATTAGACAGAACTATGGAGTTTTCCTTTGCATCTGTCAAAGTGGGTAGTTGTAGGCTACTTCTGCACAGCTTCAAATATACTAGAGTAGGCGTACTGCACAGTATACGAGGCTTAAAGAAACTGTGTAATAAAAGATTTTGCAGTTATGATTTTAATGAACTTGGGGCACATTTTCCTCATTACAATTGAAAGGTAGTGCCTATACTAACACAGACGGTGGCTACTCATAGCTGTACATTTGTCTATCTCGCACACACAACTCTATCATAGAGTTGTGTGCTAGCGGTTTTTATGAGGATGTTACTGTGAATTTTTACATTATTCATTTGAAAAGGTGCTTGTGATATTCTCTTGTGTTAATTTCTAGCCGGCTTTTTAACTTCACTGACCACCATGAAAAACAAAAACACAATTGCCAGACAGCTTCTTGTATGTCTTTTACAGACAGGAACACTGACGGAGGACTGCCTGGACATTGCAGCCATTGTTCCCTGTGAAAATGCAATGTAACAACAGATTAGTGCTCTTTGGAGTTATCAGAGCGTATATATGTCTGTAGTCATTTATTTCAATTGATAAAGCTGTGCAGAATACTTTGATCTTTCATTTTATTAGTGCTCAAAGTAGTGTGTTTAAAACAGCTAGAGCATGATTAGAAACAAAGGGGTAATAGCAAAGTTGAC
The DNA here is from genome assembly GCF_013339745.2 of Dermacentor silvarum. Classification (NCBI taxonomy): domain Eukaryota; kingdom Metazoa; phylum Arthropoda; class Arachnida; order Ixodida; family Ixodidae; genus Dermacentor; species Dermacentor silvarum. The sequence continues at coordinate 367,160,004 of NC_051154.1, forward strand.
TGCTATGATAATTGGTAATGTGTTGAAGAGCTTGTGTCACAAAAGAATTAGGCAGCACAACGTAAAAGAACTAGACAGGAATGCAGAATGGAAAATGTCACTGCAGGTAATGCAATTACATTGCAATGCAGGGTTTTTCTATGTCCTGATGTAAAGGACAGTACTGCAGGCACGAACCTGGAAAGTCTGGTTAACCTCCGTGCCTTTGCTTCCTCCATTCCCTCTCTCTCGGCTTTCTGCGCTCTTTGAGCATTGTGCTAAAATTCATCTTAGGACCAATAATTAGTTAGTCCAGCAACGCACTCAGTTTAACCTTAAAGGGACAATAAACAGCAACAATAAATAAGTTTAGACTGATAAATTATTCTTTAAAAACTAAGTTTTCACTATTATGTGGCAATGGGTTGATTATTAAAGAACATGAATGTCAAAGATTTATTTTTCTTAGTTTCGCTCCAGAACCCTAGTGCTGGTACGTCAGTGTGGTATCAAGAATTCGGAAGTATTTTGTCATACTTGGGCTTTTGTGGCTCAGTGACAATTCTTGAAACTTGGCAAGTTCGATATTCGGCTTGTTTTGGAATACAGTGTAGTTCATCTTCAGCAATAAAAATGTACCTGCAGCTGTGAGCAAACGTTGTAAAAATACATATTACGGCTAGCTGGTAGCTGGTATGGGAACTTCAAGGTAGCGTCGCCACCCGTCCTCCATTTTTGTGCCTTTTATTGCTTTCCAACCTTCTTCTTACATTAATAGTGGCTTTTTTGGTATTGTAGAAGGGCAATTTACTATTAGAATTGAAAGGATTTTTCACATTAATGTTAAGAAAGACCTCTACCTTGGGTCTAACTTTTTTCTTATCCTAAATACAAAAACGTTCATCCAAACTGCCTTGGTGGCTGCCAAGGGAAGCAATTTTTCTGTTCCGTTTTGCTTAGGTGTGCTGCTTAAGGTGAATCTTTCCTCTAAATGCAACTTTATTTTTGCTTCACATACAATATCGTAAATTATAGTTTGGCATAATGGGCTACTAACAGCTTAGCGTCTTTAGCGTAATGCTTAACATGAGAATGAAATGAGTGACAAATAGTAAACATTGAAACAAATACAAAATATACAGAGCAACAAAGAAATATGTGGGTATACAATGGATTAAACAACAAGCAACCCGTGGCTATGGTGATGAAACAAAGGTACTGCACAGGCTGGAGTAGATTATTAAAGGTGTCAGAACAGCAGTGAAGGACTGCAAGGTATTGGTGAAATGATGTATGTTCAAGTTGGAGTTAAGGGGGTTGTACAGCTAAATTTTGCAAACAATGTACTGGACACTTGTGGAGCAACCGCAGTGAGTGAAACAGTAATATGCTTGCACCTACAATCTATGCTCTCTGGCCTGCACGTTGGAACCAGCAGTGAACAACCTGAAGGTCCTTCCATATGGTCCCATGCTTGTTGCCCTGGCAACATGCCATTCCTTGAACCTTGTTGATGGTGGAGTAGTGGGCTATGAGATGGACATCAAGACGCTACAAATTATTGATTGGGTGAGAAAGAAGCTCTGGAATTGACTATTCCGGAAATTGCAGCATAGTGCTAAAGAAGCTATCGACTTTTTAAGACCGTGCATTATAAAACATGGTATTGCGTGGCTGAGAGTAGAGATTGGAGATGATTCAAGATATCGTTGAGATTCAAAAACTTCACTTTTTTGTAGGAAAAAGGAAAACGTGTCAACATGCCTTAATGTGTCGGTTAAAGTTTTACATATTGCCTGAATTATAATAATTTGAAGCCTCTTATTGGGACCAATTACCTGTGGACACATCTATGCAGCAATGTTAACAAGCCCTTCAGGTGCCAAAGCAAGGAACTTAAGCTTAAACCTATCTTAAAGGGAAAGGCGAACTTAGTTTAATCTCTAAGAATATTTTTTTCAAACCGCATTTGTATTTCTTTATTAAAACAGAACTGATTTGCAGAGAAAAGATGAGTCAAACTTTTTAAATTTTGTGCCCAAACTGTGGTGCAAATGGCATCAGTGTGATGTCACAAACTTTTCATGTATTTGGCACGTCATTATGCAGGAAACGTTTCAACAGTTGCCTGCATGAGTCATACTTCCGAACGCCATGTAATCTTTCTTTATCAGTAAAGGGTTCACTGGTGCTGACCAGGCAATGTCAATAGCGATGATCTTTTGGGGACAGGGTGCGGAAATTTCAAAATGTTATCACCAAATGTCTTTCATTTTTGGATCCTTTCTGGCTTAGAAAGCATGCGCCCATAGCAAGATTACTCTTTTGGTGTTGTGGAAGTGTAGTGTGCTTATTTAACTTTACTTAGTATTGCTTTTTAGTGCCTACTTAAGAACATGGAAGAGTGGATATTTACTATCAATTAATAACGGACAGTGCTGCATTTTTGTCTAAATTTTGTGCAACTGTCATGTTTGCTGTTCAGAGACTGGAGGAACCACAGCTTGGTGAGTCTGTTCCTTTTGAAAAGATACCAGCTCGCATTCTCATGCCAAGAAACTTGCGATTGGTGAGTATGGCACTTTCCCTTATTTTTCTGCATTGTGCTCCATAACATTCACAGTTTGTAAGATTACTTACAGTACACCTTTTGCTCTGTTTTATATGAAACAAATGTTTGCCGGTAAGATAATGCACTGTGGGCTTGCACGTGTTGTCATGTAAGGGTGCTGCTTTACTAGGCTTATCAGTGTATAGCACACCCTAGGGCTATAGGATTTTCTCCAGATGTGCAGTAGAATCTCATTGACACACCCATGTTTGTTACGTTTCCCAGCTCGATCCTTCGCTTTAAAGCACCGGTCCTGTTTTGTTTCAGTAAGGTCATATGGATTAGCTTCCTGTTTGGTACTTTTCTCTTCTCGATTGTTACACCGAAAAACTCCGGCCGTCAGCAACTGTCAGTGGCGGTCTTGTTGACTGCTGAAAAAGAAGCCTCACAGTTGAAGAAAAATTCGTCGGACGAATTCTTCAACTGCGAGGCTTTTCTTCCAAGGAACCCGTATTGGTTTCATTTGTAGCAATTGCTACGATTGAGTGGATGTCTCATTTTCCATTTAAAGATCTGATTATGAGTGGTGGTAATGGATTCTGCGATGTGAAGATAAATCCTAGTTGATGGGGCACAGTTCAGTTTCCTTTAGCCAGCAACTAATCTTTATTGTGGTTTTAAGAACAAGTTACTCTGTTAAACTACGACAGAGACATCCAACCAACCACACTCGTACTGTGGTTTATTTAATAATGACCAAATCATCACCTGTAAGAACTGTTGCTGAAGGGAAATACGTTTTCCAAGCTTTTCTTCAACCTTATGCACATGTACTTTACGTACTTGAAAGTATTTGGAGTTCTGTGGAAGAAAGCACAAAGTTGTTCTTTGTTTGTGCATCTATCCATATAATAACTTATACAATAATTCTTCGAATTACAATTGTCTGTAATGACTGACTTTTGACCATTACTTATGATCCAAACAAAAACCACCAGTTCTGTAAAGTTCACGTGAGCCGTTTTTTGTGCCCATATAGCTGTTGCACTGTTATTTGTTAATTTATTTGACTGTCAGCACAGAGCAGCACAAGCCTGGGGTTTGTAAGGTAGTTCCCATTTGAGTCCCAGCTTCAGAGAGCAAGTGTGGTTGCCACGGCAGCAAGCAGCAACATCTTTCACATCTATGGCAAAGGTGCTCCAGAAGTCATCCAGAAGATGTGCTTGCCAGAAACAGGTATATCATCCTTTTGCTGCCCACAGCATTTACTAAATGTTATAAGGTACGAAGCACAGACAAACTAGTGCAGTCTTGTGCAGAGTGCTGAAACCTCTGCGTGTAAAAGTGTGGTACAGCCTTTTCATTTGGTTCTGTTTCAACCCTATCATCCCTCATGCCACCTGGCCACATCTGGTAATGACAGAGGCACGGATTCGTATAGTGCGCTTGATGAAGCATTGAGAGTATTGGTTTGGGATAAAGCTGGTAGGACAACAGCTGTGCTATACTGGCCATCATCATCATTAATAGGTGAGAAGAGAAAGCACCATGCTGCAATGCTTGTAGCACCTTGCAGTTTTATTAACTCTCATATCTACGAACTGTCTCCTGCTTTTTATGCTTTCTATGAACACTGAAATTAATTTCAATAATTTCAGTGTCGCAGTGAAATTTGCTGTTGTGTCATATATCATATTGTATCCAGCAGAGTTCATACGAAAGTATGTTAATGTAAGTGAAACTTCAGATATTGCTAGTGCCTGTTGTCACATTGTTTGTAGTTCCCCCCAAAATGCTGGGATTTTTGTAGTGATTGTACTGTTTCATTTTTCAGATACAATTGCTCCAATATTCATTATACAAATTGGTCCTATATTACCAATTGTCAGAACATCTGCATAAGATTTTCATTACTAGTACCAGCAAAAAATATGTTTCCTTTGATAATTGATGGATTGTAAAACTCGGCCATCTGGCAGTCAGCCCATGAAGAGAGATAGAGAATTAAAGGCAGGAAATTACCTATACCTTGTGCAATTTGCTACCCTACTCTGTTCATAAACTTTTCTGAAGCACAAATACGCATTGAGAAAACAATTGCAGAATAATTTAGTTCTGAAAATAATCTCAATCATGTGCATATATTGAGAAAACTTGTGCCAAGCAGTGCCAGTGTTGTAAAGGAAACAAGCAAAGGTTTATTAGTAGACATTGTCACTTATGTTAAAGCTCACGGCAAACTCTGATGCCGTCTATTCAAATACATGTAAAACACAGAAATGCTTCTATGAGGCAGCCTCTGGATTGATTTGAATGAAAATTGTTGCAGTTAAGAGAGAAAGTTGAATTGGGGTGATTGTAGGAAATAGAATATTTACATAGGCCATATTTTTTAATATTGCCAAATATTAGTAAGTCTATATAATACTAAAGCACGAACCTTACAAACCCATAACTCTGCGCCAAAAAGTGATATCACACTTCTGTAAACTGCATCCATTAGAACATCAAAAGAGGACAAATTTGATATATGAATTTGCAGCTTACGTGATTTTGTTACAATGCTCTTGAGGATGTTGCGAAAATCCCACAGACATATTAGCGATATATTTCAGAGGGGTGTATGTATACATTCATTTTGGTGCTTTATATGCATTATTAGCCTCAGTTGACGGAATTGTAATATCGTGTTTTATTGCTGAGTTGAGAGGTTGTGAACTTGATCGATAGTTTCACCTTTTAAAATTTTGCAATTTTTAACAATATTTGTAAACATATTGACGGTTTCAATAAAAAATCTTCGTCCGACAGTCACTAGACTTTAACCTTTTCTTTTAACTGCAACAAAGCTCATCAAGTTCGGTTCAGTGGTGGTCAAGAAAAACATTTTCTCCTTTCCCATGTATTTAGACAAGAGCTCTAAAGCTAAAGCTTCCTCTTGGGCAGTATAAATTGATCATTAGCGGTCTACTTAAATATCAATTTTTGAAGGACTTGTATTTCAACCATGCTACTGTTATTATCGCCTCTCTTGTTCCTCTCTAGCAGTGTGTGTCTAAGATCAATTGGTATTCACTGTCTCAACGAAACCACACAATACTTGGCACCCGTTGGTTCCACGGGGTATTCCCAGATAATTGTAGTGGATTACATATACCTAAGCAGACTTACTTCAATATCATAAATTTCAGGGCAGTGTTTTGTGTGCGGCACATTTATGAAAAGCTTTTCATTCATAATCTATCGATTTTAGGAACCGTATTTTTTATTTGGTCCATAAGGTTTTACAATATAGACGACATTAAATTTTTTGAATACTATTGTCAATTTATTTTATTTCTGTGTAACGCAATACTAAAAACAGAAGGCTGTCACAATTATGAAATTACTGTACGTATGAGGTCATATGAAGTGGGTTAAATTCATATATATTGCAACGCTTCAAGATATATAAATATTTGTGAATACAACTTTAGCTAAGCCTTTGTATAAAAGGTGGCAATTTCACATCAGTTGCGAACTAATGCATCATATTTGTCTGCTTGAGGTGCTCTAACAGATGCAATTTACAGAACTGTGATACTATAAAGCTGCGGATTTGAAAACATTATGCTTCAATTTATCTCACATTTATTGATTTTCTGGAAATAATTATAAGGAGTTTGTGGCCCAAAGTAAAGATTGTTTCCTGTAATTCCTTTAATTTAGCTTTTTCACTCAAATTCAACACATTTTATTTAAATCGATTCAACAGTGGTCTAATGAAAAGCATTCTTGTATTTCACATGTATTTGAATGAGGAAATTGGAGTAGGCCCTGGGCTAAATCTTCTTCCTGATGGCCCTTTCTTTAGCAGCATTGGTGCAGTGGTATGCTCGGGAAGGCTTATAAATGTGGGCTTCAGTTTTAAAAGCAGGCTGCGTGGTTAATACTGCCTTAACATACAGTCATAAGATAGCTGTGAAATTGGACTATGTATTTTACAGGTGCAAACGAATCCCTTTAAGAAGCACTTCGTACTGGACGAATTCCGTTCAGTGCATAACATGCGGCTGTGTCATAAACTCTGGTTTCGGTCGGCTGTATGTATGGTGTCAGAGGACCACGTGTTTACATGGAGTGAGGCATCTCACGGTGAAAAACATGTCCAACTTTACTGTGTGCTCTACTTTCAGATTTTTAAACAAGAGCAGCGTTGCTCGCAAATGTAGAAGCTTTGCTTAAATCAATATCCACAAGCATGGGTTCCAATTTTTTCAGTTTTCTGAAACGTGTAGCCTGTTGACATGAAAAACTCTTGAGATTGTCCTTGCTCTCTTTCTTACAGTTTTTGGACGCCCCACAGTATGAGTCCCATGCATTTCTTTTCGTACTCTCTCTGCTGAATTTTATTTTTTCATATTTATGGGTGGTAAGCTTTTGTCATGTTCCTTCTTGCATAAGGATACTGCGGGCAGTTTTCGAAAAAATATAGCGTACATATTCATGCCATTTTTTCAGGTTTTCATGGTTCAACAGTTTCTATTTAACTTTGTCATGCCACGACTTCATAACTGGAGGGGACCTCGTCGCCCATATGAGAAGTTGGGACGGGACCTCATGGCCAAGCCTTCATGGCCACCTCTCATCACTGCTGCTAGCCCCGAGGACGGGCCTCTTTGTGAGTACCATGGCAACTGCAATCATTTTCACTGATGAACACTTTGTTCATTCTTTTTCAGGCCTTAATGTACTTTATGCTGTCAGGAACTGAAAAAACACTAGGCCATTGTAGGTAGTGAAGCTTGCTTCCTACAGCAAATGCGTGTAAGCTAGCGGATGCATGCATAAGCTTTTAAACTTTCTGTGGAATTCTCAAGACATGTGTATAAGGGAGTTTTAGAAATAGAGCACCAAAAGTTAGGGGACCTGAACCGCCAGGCATGCAAAAGAACACTAAGAGAGTCCAAAAGAATGCAGAAGGTCTACAATATGGAGTTCGGGCTTTTGTATTTGCTAAGCATACTTAGGTATGCTATTTCTAAACTCTGTATAGTTTACAAGGCGTAAGCTTATGTTTATATAAACAAAACCATGAATTCAAGACTGTTCCTGGGTATGCATTTTTCTCTTTTGTTACCCACTTTAATTGTGACAAATTCTCTGTGGAGTCAGCATTATTGTAACATAAAGAACACATCTGTGATCCACATACTTATTTTGCCAAGCGGTGAAAATGTTAACATTGCCCCGGGAATTGCTCTCATAGATATCAGAATGCTGAACAGGTATGTGTGGCTGTTTATAGAATTGTGCTTTTGCGATTTGATGTCCTCCAAGCTAACTGCACTTCAAAGCACTTTCAAGCTTGGCTGAGCCTTTCTTCCAACATGCACCAATTCCCATTACAAAATGAATTTGATTGATTGATCGATTGATTAATGTGAATTTCTTTGTTAATGGTGGACATTCTCACATCACATCATCTTGCAAATTTCGAAGCTTCAATATGGTATATAGTGCAACATGTCCCAAGTCTACAGCACAGTGTGAATTCACAATGCTCACAGTGCAGGTTATTTCATTCCAGCATCTCCTAACGATGACCAATCTTCATAACTCCTGAACTTGCCCGCTAGTGGAAAACAAACAGCGAAAATGATGTTTTAATCGAAAGAGATTCATGAAGTGAGCGTGGTGGGTAGGCCCACACTCACATTTTCCACATTTCGTGGTAGCAGCAAGAAACGCAAGAATGAAGCTTTGAGGCATGAGTAACTAACTGAAGACAACTGTGAAAAAGCTCAAAGTGTGGTGCATATTAAAACAGCCATGTTAAGCGCAGGTCAAACGAAAAAATGCAATGCAGCACACAAAAACATTGTGTGATTCATATGTGACTGATAATTGACATGCATTTCTGTTCATGTGTAATAAAAATTGTTTTGGTATGTTGGCCAAGTGCCTCATTTTCATTTATACTTGCAGATCACATTACACTCGAATCTCGTTGATACGATCTTCATGAGAAAAGGAAAATAAAACGCATCACCCAAAAATCGTATTATCTGAAAATAATTGTATGAAAGAAAAAATCGTATACAAGTAAAAAAACGTATTATGCAGAAAAACCTATTATCCAGAATCGTGCCAACGAGATTCCACTGTATATTCATTTCATGTGTTATAAAAATACAGAAGGGTAAAAAGAAGGACACCAACCACAGAAAGAATACAAGAAAAGACGTTTCGGCTCCCCTGACGGGAGCCTTGTTCACAATGAAATCAAGGACGTGCGATACAATGTTTATATGGTTTTTAACATATGACGTAAGCTGCGCGTGTAGATGGGGGGAGAGTTCCGTCATTCCGTTTGAGGGTGTTATCTGTCATTTGGATTAGGAGGGATTCCAAGTGGTGTCTTGAAGTCAAATTTCTTTCTTTTTCTAATATCTTGGCGTTATCCCAATCAATCCTGTGGCCCAAGTCACCTGCATGTTCTGCCAAGGCGTTTGATGCGACTTTTTTCTTTTTGACATCGTTGACATGCTGCTTCAACCGCTGTTCGAAATTGCCTGTCTCGCCGATATATACGCAGTCGCAGTCTTCAATGGAATCCCGTAGACGATGCCAGGAAACTTTGTCTTCGGAAGCTTGTCCTTCACGTTTACCACGAGCGACCAGTCGCGCGGCAATCTGCGCATATTCGCGGGCTCCTTTCACACTCGGAAAGCACTTTTATGTAGCACGTATTGGGCAACAGAAAGCTGCATCGGGAGTTTTTCATTTCTCCTCTACAATTTTCTCATTGACACTTTGACAATTAGGACAGTACTTCTCGAGTTAGTTAGATAATTAATTACAATTAGCTAATGAAATCTCAGTAGCGAAAAAATTACTGCCAGCTAGTGCACTGTACTGGAAACAATACGCACTAGGTTTGCTTCGCGCAATGCCGTTCCTCTTTTTTAAAATTGTGCTGCGTGATAGTTGGGACACCCTGTATATACATATATTGTACTTTAATAACAGTTACATTGGACACTTCGTGTGACCTCGAAAGATTGTTCCCGGAAGTGACGAGCTCATTTGAGTCAAGAGACTATCGTCTCTTGATTGAGCCTTGCGACTAGCGGATTCAGTTAAACACGTTAGGGAGATACATGTGTTTTGTGCGTATTAAGTCGCACAAGTACACATCTATGAAAAAGCAATGTAACGCCTTGTAAAAGATTTAATACAAAAGATACAATCAAGAAACTTTTTCCTGACGAAAGGTCAGTTATTGAGAAGACATAACATATATAAACATTAAACGATATATAGCACTTTCTGAACATAACTTATGACTATAATTATTAGCATAAGTATAATGTGATTCCATAACGCCATAGTTTCATTACATGTCAAACATGCCTTATGCCACTGGTTTCGTTTATTTTCCGGAGGCAGAACAAAGGATTATACAGCAAAAATTATCGGGTGCCCAAATAAATAAGCATATTAACAAATAAATAAATAAGACAGCAATATCTGAAAATTGTGAAAGGACCCTATAGCAAATAAAGGAACAACGTGGATTGTGTTATTGAGAGGCAAATGCAGCATACGACGAATAAAAATGAGGAAAATGCACAGACTAGGGAGTTTTACAAATAGCCCAACCACGTGTCTTTTCTTATCCAAATGGCCTCACTCTGCTGGCGCTTGTATTTGTTCGCTCGTGCACTCGTCCTGTGCATATTCTGCATTATTTTTCGGGTATATCGATATAAATGCGACTTGTGGCATTCAGTGTGTTGCGTGACGGCGAGTAGCTCTCTGGAGCATCGATTGTTTTCATTACGTTCACTCCTCAACGGTGTTTGGCTGGCTATTGTTGTTGTTGCCGGCTTCAAAATGCATTCCGCATCGTACATATCACCTGTGAAACGTTCAAGGATGGGTTCGTGTTGTGTCGTGCTAGGGTGCAGCTTTCGCTCAGGAACCAACCTCCTTTCGAAAGTGCGAACGTATAGGTTCCCTAGTGAGACTGGCAGCGGTGCGCCGGGACAAGTGACAGCCTACCAAGAGCTCCCAGATTTGCTCTGCTCACTTCATCCAAACTAGGTTACTACGTGGAGTAGCCGGACTGGTATAATGCGGAATAATAAAAGTGCTACTGCGCGATTGTTCTGGCTGTATGCGGTGTAACTCACCCGAGAGCAGCTCGACTCTCGCCCCGAGCTTGCCCGCTCGTCCAGTTTCTTGGCTCAGCATGGAACGCCATGCTAGGAACATGAGTTTTAATTATTGTTTAGCGGGTGCCACGCTGTCGCCGTTTTATTTTAATGTTTTTGTATCTGGGGCACAAGTGCACTTCTGCAGCTTTAGTACCCTAGGTACATGTGCGCATTGGTTTATCATGTTTGATGTCCCAAAGCGACTCGGGCTATGACGGACGCCGCAGTGGAGGGCTCCGGATAATTTCGACCACCTGTGGTTCTTTAATTAACGTTCACTGACATTGCACAGTACGCGGACCTCTAGCATTTCGCCTCGATCGAAATGCGACGGCTGGTGCCCAGACGGCGTCTTTCGGGTCAGCAGCCGGGCATCGTAACCGCCGAGCCACCGCGGCGGCATGTGAACATTCGTATCGGTATCGCAGAGCAGAATTGCAGAAAAGCTAGCGATTTCCATGCATGCATGTAGGAAGTTTCGGCCACATTCTACAAGCATTTACGAAATAACGGAGGCCAATTATGGATTGCAATTTCGTGCCCAACACTACAGGTTCCATTTGGTTAGAAGTGTGGTAAGTTCATGAGCATTTAAGTTAGTTCCATTTCAGTCGACCTAGGTGTCTTGCACTAAATGACTTTCGAGAATGTACAGTTATTTGTTAATGCATATTGAAAAGCAGAAACAAGGCATATGACGCAGAAAACATGGGCATGCACACATGCTCAGTTTACCACTTCATCCTCTATCTTGCAGCCAAAAAAGTGCCATTGCGAAATACAAAAACACACGTGTGCTTGTGTTGTAGTGCACGTTAAAGAACCCCAGGTGGTCAAAATTAATCCAGAACCCTCCACTACGGCGAGCCTCACAATCAGAACTGGTTTTGGCACGTAAAACTCTAGAAAGAAGAAAGTGCCATTAAAATTTTTCTAGTTTTCGGCAGTCCCATTACGTGCCTTGAAGACAACAGTCTGCATTCATTGCATGTCCTCACTAATATGCTCCGCTTGTTGCTTCGGTGTTGTAAGTAAGGGAAGGTGTTTGGAGACTGAAGAAAACGAAAATCGCACGACATCATCGTCCAGCAGATCGCGCAGCTCTCCGCCTCTAAACATCAGCTTTTGGCGATACCGATCTTTCGCTTCGGTGCTAAGCGCCTTAAAGTAGTGGCTCGTCATCTCGACAATATTCACGATGTAGAATCAGGTCATCACAGATTCCACCCAGCAGTTTAAACATCGACACGCCGGCCTCACGTCGCGCATGCCTTCAAACAACATAGCCGGAAGTGCTTCTAGCTCTCCTGCCGGAAGTTCCGATGGGGCAACCAATCAGCTGCAAGCGAGGTTTGGTTTGTAAACACTAAAACCGTCTATGGAACTGCACTCAAATTTCGCATTAGGGAGTGTTGTAATCATTGGTGAATTTTTTTTATCTGGCTTGTCTCTATATTTCTGTAACGTTTGCAATACAGATATGGTTATCAGCTATTGATTTCATGTGTGCATACAGTGCCGTGTACATATGTATACAGCATAGCTCCAATATCTTGTTAGCCATTATCTTGGAACAATTCAGTATATGTGTGGTGCACCTGATTAGCAGGTTACTTGAGGCCAGTTTATTCAATAACTTCTAGAATGCTCTCAGAAACATATGATTCGTATCTTTGCAATGAATAATCTATTACACAGTCTCTTCCCCCCTCTCCTTCTTTTTTGGAAAGCTCTGAACAGAGTTCATGCACTCCAGACCTGTCAACTTTAGAATATGAAATATACTACTGTTAAAGTGATAAAATACTAAACATTGCTTGATTACTGATGATGTTGATCATTTCATAAAGAATGACATAAGGGATTGGCAGACTTTTCTCTGTAGGCGTACTGTGAACAGGCAATCTCTTCTATAGTCACAGCAAGAAGGATCTGCATCACAAGCAAATGTTTGTACAGTAGGTTTATTCATGAAATACTCACATAATGGCACCCAAAATATTGACTGCCATTATACATTGGCTTTATGAGTTAGTGACTCTTCTGTGTGAATATGTTCATGCAATCTATAAATCTAAAATATCAGGCTATGAAAATTCGGTCAGCGACTGCTGAAATAGATGCAAGTGAGAAATCGTAAAATTATTGGTACATGCAAATGGCAACAATCGTAAACAAGATCTAAAAATTTTGCATTTTAAGAGGGTATTTTACAATAAAATCGTAAAGTTGGCCTGTGTCTGCAGTGTGTGAGAGAGAGAGAGAGAGAAAAACTTGAGAAAGCAAAAAAACAAGGAATGGCCCATGTTCCTAGATTGTAGAGCTCTTACACATACTTTCTAGCTAACAAAGCCTGCCTAATACTTTAAAACTGGTGGTAGAAACCTTACTTATTGGACATGCATTGAGCACTGCCTGGCTTGCTTTGACAATGCACTTAAGTTTAGTTGGAGATCTTACGGACATTTATCATCCAGTTTCTGATGTTCACAAATGCTACAGACTTTGGCAAGTAAAAGCTATAATGCTGTCTCAAATAGCCCATTTTGAATGATTGGCGACCATCATCATTGAAACGACCAATATATCAGCAGGAGCTCAAGAGGCATTTCTGGACGTTGTCAATGCTATAGGCATAATATCACAAATAAATTTCTAGTTTAAGGCTACTTCCGTACCTATCAACATATCACCTCATTTTTGTTTGTGTGACCTTGATGTAGCAAATGCGTGCTCTGCTTTAAAAAAGTACTAACATGATAATTTTACTTGTCATTTAAAAAAATTAAATGAAAGTTCTACCCTTTTAAACCCTAGCAAATACGGCAGCTGCCAGGGCACCCTAAATGGTTTACTGTAATACTTGTTTCTGTGGACCAATTTTGGCTTGGATACTCGGAAGTTGGACGTGTCATGACATCATTACACACTGACTCACTCTGTTCCTTCAATTGCTGCAGCTATAAGAAATGCTTGCACCATCCGTTCATCTTGTTTTAAGCCGCATCATCATACCTAGCCTTGTTGCAACATGATGTCAGCAAACATTGCTCTCTGTCATGAGATCATGCCAATGTTGATGATGCCATGTCCATCAATGATGCCATGCCGATCATTCGAGATTAGTTTTGTATCACATTAAAACATTCTTACAAAAGTTCTTCAACCAATGTTTTTGCATGTGAGAAACTTGTGGTAGAGTTTCTATAACTTCAGAAATTGTGTGTCGGTGCTCATTTGAGGTTGCCGCTGTGAGCTTCAAAATTTGTATGCTGTTTGCAGACGCCCGCTAATGCTATGTTCAGTTGTAGGACCGGCCTGCCTTCCAAACTGATGGCACTGCATGGTTATGGCTCAGGTCTCCTTAGCTCACGTTCTGGTGAAGCACCACTGCTCAAGTCGCTTTGTGGTCCTCTTGTCCGAATTTGGAGGCCACCTTTGGCAGCGCGATGTCCGACGACAGTTGGCCACACAACTGCCCCAGGATGGTCCCTGCAAGTTGCTGTTCCAGCAGCTGATAGGTATCTGACACTCACAGGCCTAAAATGTCACTGTAGAGGCATCATGGAGCTAAGAATTGGGACTGCATTTAGGTCATCCAGGAGGGCATTCACTCTTTGTGCTGCAGAAGACATTCTGTATTTTCCATTTTTTGCTTTCAAACCTTTTCAAGCTCGGCAAAGAAAGCGAGAAGAAACCATTTCGAATATTATTTATTCACCGTTTATTGGAGAACAATTATTTCACCTGTATTAGTAAATTGCTCTTCTACAATACAAAAAAGACATTGTTGCCGTGAGCAGAAGCTTAGCAAGCCAGAAAAGCTGCAAAAATGAAAAGTTGGTCGCATTTGTTCGGGCCGAGTTAATTGTTTATTGGTAAAATCAACTAACTATATTGTATTCCGAAAGAGACAAAAACTTAACTTGGCAAATTTCAAGAACTTTCACTGAGCCAAAATGGCTGAGCTACGAAAATATGCATTGAAATCTGTCAGAGAAAATGAAAGCCTTCTTTTTCTCTTCTAATAATCAGCCTATTATTCTGCGAAATTCATGAAAATATTCTTCTTAAAAAATACTTTGCCAGTCTAAAATGATTATTGTTTCTCTTTAGCGTCCCTTTAGTGTAGCTCTGTCACCACCATTTGTCTGCCTACAACAATTAAGCTTTGTTTCCACATGTGTGAAGGTAGTGCCATTCTTCCTTTTCTTGTCCAAGCATCCAACCTTCCCACCATCTATCACTGCTGTCATTACTCAGCCCTCCCAAATTGAGTCTATATGAGGCCAGTTATGGTGTTGGACTCATCTGTTGGCTAGCCACAGAAAAAAATAGGGCAGAGACCATAAGAGGACAATTGTCAAAATCAGTCGATAGTTTCCCATTAAACCTGCTGAGATATGCTGCCGAGGACCGACACTTGTTGAGTTAGCTCTCTTGGCTAATGCTATGAGATGTGTGGGTGCTGTGACATTGCACTGCCTCCATGACTGGCTCGCGTTACATTACAAAGCACAATAAAACTGATGCAAGGACACACATAGTGCACTGGTATCAGGGTCAGTCTTCCAAATCACGACCTTTGATTACACTGTCTTTGGGATTGGGCCAACTTTGAATGTGTCGTCTCCAGGATTAGCCCAGTTTACTTGGCTAGATGCAAAGCTGGTCCTCGCGAAGTGCGGGAAGAGGCAGTAAAAGCTAAGTGAAAAGTGTATAGTTCCTGCATGACACCCCATCCGGTGGCCATGAATTTACATTTATTTCAATTTATGAGCCATCATCTCTTTAGCTGCAATTTTATTAGTGCCCGAGTCATTTCTTGGCTCAGAAAAAAAAGTTTTTAGAATGGGGTCATTATTTGCCCTCAGTGTCCCTTTAAAGGGAAATCTGTGAAGTATATGTAGTGTTAAAGGGCACCCACCACCTCACAAATCGTTTCCAGGAAATGTTTTTAAAGCACATTTTGTACAAGAAGAGTTATTAAAAATCAAATGTTGTCTCTGCCAGTCGTTTGCGTCATTGCTCTTCTTCTTGGCATTTATAGCAGCTGGAGGTTGTGTTGGGGCAGGGCAATGCCTGCGATGCTACCTCTCTCCTCCCTCCCAGCTGTTTGTCATGGTATTGAGCTTTGGTGTATCAGGACAATAGTAGTACTGTTGGCTGCCAGCAGATGATGCCAATGCCATATTTGATAGCTTTCCATTGTTTCATCAACCTTTGCAGTAACTGTAGGCAGACATTGTCTGATTATTAATTAAGCACAGACTTACTGTTGCTAAACATGTTATTTAGCTACCACACTTCTGAATTGCAAGTTGTTTCAAACACGTATGAAAGGTATAGTCCATTGAAGCATGCATAAAGTTCTCTGCAATAATAGATGGAACCACAATTTATATCTTCGTCGTCATCATGATGATACAACAGCACATGCAAGAAATTCACTGGCACGAAACTCGCCAAAGCATGCAGGCACGCTAAAGGATAGACAAAAAGCGGCACTTTGAGGAGGTAGCACAACTCCTGTAATGACTGTCACTTGAGACTGGAAATGCAGAAATGAAGTTAATTGCACTTTTTAACCTGGTGGACATTTATAATTGTTGCCAGTCTCACTGAATAATAATAGCATTACTGGAGGTGTTCTGGTTGTCTGGAAGCATTCATCAGTCATGCTGTCTCAAGAAATCAAGGAAGCACACTGGCCAATAGCCCACTGTGTTTCAATTGATAAGCCTGAAATGGCTGTATGCATGAAGCGGCAGGTGCAGGAATAATATTTGGCTCTGCTGTTCACGATAGCACAGTCTTGTGACTGGCAGCTTTATTTACCACATCCGAAAAGCATTGCTTTATTGAAGATCTGGATGTGAATGGCAGCTTAATTGTCCAATTTGCCTCATGTGCAGTGCCTACTGTTAGTGCATGTTGTCTAGCAATAGCAGATTTATTGGGCATCCCTGCAAGCAATGATCACCCACAACAAATGCCATAGTGTTAAGTAGTGACACAATTCTGTTTGATCACTTCTGTGGTGTACAGACTCTTGGTACTGAAACCTAGCTTAGCTAAACCAATCTACCGTGCTGATGGGCTTTACCTAGCTATGTATTAAAACATATGTTCCCCTAGATGTTCCACAAAACTTCTGCTATTGCCAAGAACAGCTATTCTTGCTGTGTTTGCAAGCATGGAAAGCTTAGCAATTGCATACTTGAAAGCAATGTTGGGCCCCACCTGAATACAGCCACATCATGCTTGACTTTTCTTGAGTGTAGTTTCATGGATTCATTGGAAGTAATGCTTGTTCATAAGCAAATAAAACATCTTGCATCATTTTTACAGACAAGCCACGGTCACTACGATCCATCTGCACGGTTGCCATACTAAGAGCAGTTGGAAGGCAGAGACTAAAGTACCTCAAAAGCTTTCCGTTCCCTTGAATGTGTACAGATTTCTTATATATGCGGACTTGATTCCTAAAGCATGTGAGCTAATAGCTGTCTCTGAGTAAACTATGACCTTCAAATAAATTTTGTGCCACCTGAAAAGGTGCCGCCACGGTGCAGTGCACCTTTGAACCTCGCAGCGAGGGGGTGCAGACCGGCTCACCACAACTTGCACCTTTTCGTTCGTGGTGCTGTGCACATTTTCTGAATTTAACAAACCTTGTACGACAAATTTTCACACCCAACCTAGTTTTAATAAAACTATTATATCTGCATTGCCCCATGGCCACTTTACTCACGACTTAAGCAGGGTTTGAACAAAGCTCTAATTCCGTCCGTTTTTTGCATGCCTACCTTTTCGTACCATGAATCTTTATTATTTTCACCATTAAAGCATGGTGTATTGAAGCGAGACTGTGCGTAAAATTATGACAATGAAAATCAGTATTCTGCTGCCCATACTATTAATGCCTAACACATGTAATTCAAAAACAGAATCCTCAGTCTCCAAGTGTGTAGCTCACTGCTGACTCGCATTCAATTTTCTTGCTGTCACGACTTCGGGAGTAAGTTTTGGCAGGGTGTTTATAGAACAATGCACTAAAAAGAGGAGTGGTTTGCAAACAGTAAATTAAGGGAAATATTTGCAACATAGATTTAACTCATAAGGATGGTTCAAAAAACGTGTAAGCAATTAGAGGCCTATATCTTTACCATCTATATCCTCTAAAATATTAGAGCATATTTTATACAAAGACATCAAACACTTATTACAACACAGACTATTTATTGATAATCAACATGGTTTTCGCAAGGGACTGTCCTGCACAACACGATTCAGTTCTATCGCGATTTATTGTCCGAGGTGGATGAAAACAGGCAAATAGACTGCATTTTTTTTATCTTAGAGAGGCGTTCGACACGTTTTGCCACCCATTAAAACTTCACAAGCTTCATAGGGCAAATGTTGATCAGAAAGTGTGCAGTTGGATCACCAATTACCTGTCACAGTGTTGACAATGTGTTGTGCTGAACGGTACTTCTTGGGTCGAGGTCACATCGGGTGTTCCTCAGGGGTCTGTTTTAGGGCCGCTATCATTTTTTTCTTTATATTAATGATATTCCTGCTGGGATATCTTCAAGTTTACATTTGTTTGCAGACGACTGCATCGCGCACAAAAAAATAAATAAAAATAAACAGACTTCTATTGATTTGCAAACTGACCTTAGTGACCACTTCTCATGTGTGAGAAGTGGAAAATGCAACTAAATGCGAAAAAATGTGTTCATGTGTCCTTTAAAAAAATAGAAACCCATTGTTTTTTGAATAGTGATATTACTAACCAGCAACTTATGTATAAATTTTTGGGTGTGATGTTTTTCAGTAATTGTTCCTGGAATGCACATTTGAACAAGCGCCGCCAGAGCACTAAATTTCATCGAGCAAAATTTGAAATCCTCACCCACTACCCATAAAAAAAATTGCTTATTTTTCATTCATTCGTCCGATAATGAAGTATGCATGTTGTGTTTAAGACCCTTCCCAGAAAACCTTGATTTACCAAATCAAGATAATACAGAATGGAGCAGCAATGTTCATTCTGGGGCAGTGCAAGCGAGGGTAGAGCTGCACTGAAATGAAAAGCCAGCTAGAATGGGAAGCTGAAGAAAACTACGTTTGAAATTGTTATTTAAAGTATATAACAAGACCAGAACAGAGACAATTATCTTAAACTACTGCACTGTATATCTAAAAGAACTGATCATGACCTTAAAATTCAATACCGGAATAGAACGAACCTTTATGCTAATTCATATTTTGCTCAAACTGAAACAGTGGAATCGATTGTCTTGTGACCAAGTGTGCTGTATTAATGAAGACTTGTTTTTCTCCAAGTGTAATTCGCAAAGCCGGGTATCTCTGAATAAAGATAAGGAACTACCAATTTAATGTTCCAGGGTCACTTATCAGGAACCAATGGGTGCAGCTCGAGACATTTTTTGCACATTCACTGCAACATGGATCATGGTCGGTTAATCTCCCTGTGCAACTGTGCAGGGCTTTCCTGCAGTGTGCAAGAGACATCTTTGCTAAAAATCAACTGAGAGAAAAAATTGTAGTCACATCTCATCTCATGCATTGTGGCTCCATATCTCTGTAGCCTGAGGAAGTTTCAAAGGAGCACAACTCCCTGGTGACTCGCCAGTGGGACACGACGCACCAGAGGAATACGACAGGTGACCCACCGGTGGGTCACAACACACAGGAATCTAGACTTATAAAGTGCAGCTGCAGAGATTGTGTTAACTAGCTCATGTAAGCAAGTGCATATAATCCCAGGCAAGCAACACACCAACTAGTGGCCACTGCTGTGATGGATTAGAAGATACCACATTTTACTCGTAAGCACAGGATCACTGTTTCTGTTCTCAAGGTTGCATTCTCAATGGAGTGCAGCACATAAAAACACTTGTGTACTGACCCACAAGGGGTTAAGAGTAACCTGTTGGCATAGCCCAAATTCCTACTCCACTCATGGTGGCAGCCCTTGCAGACCAGGTGTAGCTTCTGAATGTGAAACCTCATCAATGTATACCATACAGTGTGGGCATGGAACACACTTCAACACTGTTACAATTGATGTTTGCTGCTCCTGTTCTGTGTAGTGCACTCACTTTTTCACTGCACCAAAGCCAACTTCCACAATATTACACTACGAAGCAAATCATTCCACAAGAATACTTCATTTATTCTACGAATAACAATAAGCATACTTAACAATTTATAATGATGTTCAATGCTTGATGTTCATGGTGTATACTGTAAGCAAAAGCTAAGTGACATGCACCTTGTGCCAAATGAAAGCTGGAACACCAGCCTCAGGTAAAACATTCACTGTGAAGACAATGTAACAAATATGTTTTGAGCTCTTGACTCAGCTGTCCACAGAGCTACACATAATCCAAGAAAATGGCAAGCACCCATGACTTGAGCCCGCAATAGAGCCTTTGCTCCTTAGGAGGTCCTGTTTTGTGCCACCTAATGCCACAACACACAGTATCTTTCTTGAGAAGCAGTCACTGGTGTGCACAATGTCCTGAAGAGCACGAGAATGCTATGTGGGTGGCCTGGAGGGTAGCAGGCCCACAGGTGGTGGTGGTGGTGGTGGAAGGTGTGCCTGCTGCAGCTGTTGAGGCTGCATCACAACTGGACCAGCCTGTACAATCTGGTGTGGGTGGTACACGTAGGAAGCAGCAGTAGCACTGCCATAGAGGTGCTGCTGAGGAGGCACCTGCTGCATGGGCATAGCTTGGAGAGCCGCCTGGCCAGGTGCGTAGGTGTAAGCTACTGTCTGCCCCAAATGTGTTGTGGCTGTGTATGCATAGCCTGCTGCTGGGTAGCTACTATATGGGATGGTGTATCCTGCAGCTGGGTAGGCCTGCTGGGGCAAATGCACCTGGTACTGCGGGTAGGCAGCAGCCACGGTTTCCACAGCAACAGGGCGAGTAGGGGCGGCTGCTGAAGCCACTGCCGCAGCCACTGCTGAAGCAGTGGCCAGAGCAGGTGCCGTTGCAGCCGGTGGTGGTGGTGGTCGTTTTGGGGGAGGTGGGGGCGGCGGCAGGGAGTCGGCTACAGATGATGGTATGATAACCTTGAACTTCGTGCGGTGTTTGCGTTCACGAGGTGGCGGTGGTGGAGGAGGTGGTGGTGGAGGAGGCGGTGGTGAAGGAGGTGGTGGTGGAGGAGGTGGTGGTGATGGGGCACCACCTCTAGATGGTGGTTCTTTGCCTGGCGGGATGCCATCAGCAAAAGTAACAGATTTCTTTGGCTTATTTGAGAGGGTGCCCCTGCCGGCTAGCAAGAGAATACCTGCAGGTGGGGGAGGGAACACCAAGCAACGAACAGGTGGTCGTGGAGGTGGCTGTGGTGGCACTTCTACAGAGCTGGACGAGGTCACAGATGATGATCCTTTGCGTTTCTTGAACCGCAAGTGACGAGGCGGTGGAGGAGGCGGTGGCGGGGAGCTTTCTTTCTCTTCGGGTTGTTCTGCAGGCACTGCCAAGCCGCTGCCAAGGTCATCCGATGATGAACATGCCACTTCCTCGACAGCAGCAAGGCATATATCTTCAGTGTTCACAATGGTTACAAACATGTCATCTGACGATGGAAACTTCACCTGATCCTCGGTGCAGACATCACTTCCAACTTCTACCTCAGCGCCGACCTCTGGTGCTGACTGCTCAGCAGGAAAACATTCTAAGCCATCTACATTTTCTGCCTGTAAGATCTGAGGAGTGGCTGACTGCATTCTTGGCTCAGAATTCGCCTGAACTTTGGTGATGATGGGCCGTAACATACTCTTGCTACTGAAAACTTCTGGCTGGGCAGGCAGTTCTGGCTTTTGGGATGCAGATTTATGCAAGCTGTGTTTTGAATCTTTCTTTGTAGGAGGAGACGGCGGAATTTCCTCAGCACTAGTAGACGTTCTGGCAATCTCACTGTGCCTTTTCCTGTGCAACCTCTTGGATGAAGAAGGTTGGCTTGGTGAAAGAGAAACATCACTAGATGAACAAATTGTATGCACAATGCTTTTAGAAGAATCTGAGGAGGCAGGTGAATTTGAAACAGGCACAGGTGTACTTGTAGCTGCAATAGCAGATGACACTAGCTGTGGACTGGAACTAGCAAGTGGCACAGAGGACTGAAAAGACGTTATTGAAGACACAGGGGCTGGCATAGCAACAGGAGCTGCCAGAACAGGGACAGGAATTGGAGCTTCAGCAGCAACTGATGATATATGTGTAATATGTGAGGCAGGAGCTGATAATGACAATGACGAAGTAATGGGAATCCCAGCAGAAACAATGGACCCAATGGGAGCAAGAACACAAGATGCTTGACTGTCTGCACCAGCGGAACCAACACAGGAAAGGTAAGTAATTGCACCAAGGGCAGATGTAATGGCTGGACTAGGTGCAGGTACAGGTGCCGGAGGTGGTGGCACAGATGGTAAAAATGGAGAGCTGCTGACTTCACTCTCACAAGCCACATCAAGGGCTCCAATGTCTTCAACAGGCACCTGAGATAAATCATCTTGCAATGAAGCTACCAGTAAAGTCTGCATTGGGATAGTGAACACAGGATCCAGTTCGTTCTTGCCTTCAGCTGGTGCTGCGCTGATGACAGCTGGAGCTTGCTCAGGCGGCTCAAGAGCATCTTCACTAGGCACTTCAACTTCCTGTGCTACCTCAACTTCAATACAACTTCCGAGGTTGAGCTGTTCCATGAACTTTTCATATTCAGAGGTCAAGTCCTTGTCAGCACCAAGTGGTGTCATCTGACTGGTTTCCATGCACACTAATTCCTCTGGCAAAGCAGTCATGCTTGGGCTGGCAGCGACAGCTACATCTTCCTTTGGCTCTTCTGCTTTCATGGTGGTTCCCACTTGGGGTTCGCGATTCTCAGCTACAGTTTTTATGGCTCTTTCCATATCATCAGAAACATTCATAGCATTAGGTGAGGGCACGTTCCCTTCTTTCTCTATCTCCGGCAGCCTGACCTCTTCCTGACCAGAGCATAAAACTTTATCCTCCATAAAACATTTTCTTGGACGAGTTGGTTCATTACTGACTTGTTTTTCCGTGCTACTGTTTTTTCCTTCATCCTCCCGTTTATGTTCCTTAGCAGCTTCTTTTTCTGCACTTTCTACTGTCGTTTCAGGTTCAGTTGTCAATTCTGTTTTGTCTAGCAATGATTCTGTCTTTTCTGGTACAGCAAGTGGTGATTTTGATGACACCTCCGTGTTCACTTTTGGTGGTTCACACTCTGGGGTTTTTGGCACAGTACCTTTTGAGTGGTGTGTTGCACCAAGAGCTTCTGAATTGGTTAGTGTGGTTTGAACACTGCAATGTGTGGCTGCATCCAACTCTGTGTTTGCCCACTGATCGCTGATTGCCGTTTCTTCAGGCACATCCTCCTGATCAGCCTTGGAGTGACTTATTTCATTTTCAGAGTCCAGATCCTTTGCTGGCACTTCTGGACTGTCCATGCTATCGTACAGGCACTGCAAAGCCTGAAGTCCTGACATTGCATTGAGGTCGGGAGATAGATGGTCAGTGACATCTGATTCCTTTACTGCTTCCCTAGAAGGTGACGTTACTTTCTTTCTATCTGGAGCATCCAGCGGTACTTCCTTTTTCGACTTGTGTGCTCTACAACAGCCGTCCTTTTTTGCAGAATCTTTTGGCACTTCGCGGATGTCTTTCTTTTCTTTTTCCTCAGGATTACTAGCTACGGAAGTCCTTTTCTCCTTCTTTACAAATGCTACACTGATCTTGGCATAAGTACGGTTGCAGCCATATGAAATAAATGGTTCGCTGTTAGTATATCTAATAAGACTCATAGGCCAGCTGATTTCTTTCTTTCGATCAGCTGTTTTCACTTTGATGCAGTCGCTGCCTTCTTTCCGTGCTTTTTCTAAAGCTTCACCTTTAAGTCTCTCTTTCTCTTTTGGGTACAAAATGGCCTCTTCCTTTACTTTTTTTGCTCCTTCTTGGTGTTCCTTTTTTGTTCTTTTCTTTTTGGTCTTCTCCTGCTTTGTAACAGACCTCCTATGCCCTGCAGTAGTGGTATTGGACTTAGGCAATCGATGACTGGTTCCTCTGCTATCAACCTTGTTTGCTCTTGGTGCATCCTGCTCGAAGGCTCTTTTCTTACATGCAGGCTCATTACTTGGAGATGGTTCACTCTTCCTTTTATGCTCCTTACTTCTCTTGCTGTCAAGTTTCTCGGTTGCTTTGTCATCACTCGTAGGCCGGCGATTGCTTGGTGGGCAGTCCTTCTGGTCTTTTTTTGTATCACTGTGCTCGGTGCTATCTCGGCGCTCAGCACTAACAGGGCACTCAATGTGGTGCTCTGCACTGCTACGGCGCTCGGCAATGGCATTGCAGGGACTCTTTCTTGAAGGCATCTCAACAGTTTTTTTGGTTGAAGTTTCACAAGTTCCCTTGGCTGGGCCACTTGTATTAACTTTAGTAGCAACAGAATCAAGCTTCTTGGCTTCAGTATCAACTTTATTTTTATGTGAACTTTTAGAATGCACTGTAGTCTTGCTGGGAGCATCTGCAGCACCAATACATGCTTTGTCCACATCAGATGCATTTTTTTCAATTTTCAAATGTTGATCTTTGAGTTCACAGGGGACATCAGCGACATTCTTTGAGGACAGTTCTTCCAAACCTTCACCACTGCAGCTCTGTTGCAGCTTATCCAAAGCTTGCTTGCTTGTTTGTGCATCATATGCAGGTTTAATTGGCTCAAGGTCAAAGGTCATTACCAAATTTAAATCTTTGTCAGCTTTTGATGCCTCCTTCACGATAACTTGCTTGGTGGAACCTCTTGAAGCACTAATTTTCTTGACAAGCTCCTGTGGTGGTTTTGAGTCTTCAGCTGTGCGTGCATCATGTGACACACTGCCAATGTGGAGTGTACTGCCTGAATGCTGTGTGGTCTGGGTTATTTGCTTGCTTATGGTCAGTATGCTATCAATGCCAGCAGTCTGTGTGAGCATGGTGGCACGTGCTTGCACAGTCTTGGCAGTCTGTGCCTTCTTTGCCATTCTAGCCATTTTTTTCTTAAGCATCTTGGACTTCAGCATCAGTTTCTTCCTCTTTTTCTTCAGTTTCTGAGGGCACTCCGAAGAAGAAGAGGATGAAGATGATGAGCTGCTAGAGCTGTTTGAACTATAGCTGGAAGAAGACGAGCTGCTGGAACT
The DNA here is from genome assembly GCF_013339745.2 of Dermacentor silvarum. Taxonomy (NCBI): domain Eukaryota; kingdom Metazoa; phylum Arthropoda; class Arachnida; order Ixodida; family Ixodidae; genus Dermacentor; species Dermacentor silvarum. Next base: position 367,184,965 of record NC_051154.1, read on the forward strand.
CTCAGAGTCTGAGCCACTGCCTGAACTGCTTGAGCTACGTTCGTGCCTGAACTGCTGCTACGTGATGAACTTGAAGATGATGATGATGAGGAGTATGATGATGATGATGAGCGCGAACTAGATGCTTTAGGCCTCATCTTTCGTTTCTTTTTCTTCTTTTCCTGTGGCTTGTCTTTTGTGGTCTTCCGTTTCTCCTTAGCTGCCTTGGCAGTTTTCGCCTTGAGAGGGGCTATGAGGTCCACGGTTGGTAACTCTGTACTTTCAGGCTTTGGCTTCTTCAGTTTACTTGCTTTGCTATCTTTTCTGTTATTTCCTGAAACTTCCTTCTTGCTTTCCGAGTTCTGTCTCTGCACTGCCACAAGGGTGCTTTTCTTGATAGCTTCTATTTCCTCTAAGAACTTCTGCTGTGCCTTAATGGGATCATCACAACTTCCAGAGTCATCACTAGCTTCCTTAAGCTTCTCAGTTTGACTTTCAAGTTGTTTCTGACCAATTGCTCCTGTGTCTTCATGAGTTTTCTGTGCTTCTTCAGGCAACAGTTTGTCAATGCATATCTGTGATGGGGAATCAGACTTCGGCTTCTGGCAAAGTTTGCTCTCACTGTCACTTTCATCCAACTTGACAGAGCAGGTTGCTAAAAAATTGTGTTGCTCAGCAATTTCGTCACGAGTCTCAATTTTGTCGTCACAAAGTGACACCTTCTCAGTCGACACTGTTGAAAGCTTACATGGTGAACGCTGAAACATGTCTGCACTGTCAAAACTGTCTGCTTCTCCAAGAGTATCGAGTGGGCTGTCCTTGCACATCAGGTTTATCACTAGCTCCTTTTTTTCTAAGCATTCACCTGCTTCATCAGGTTTTTTATGACATGCAGTTTGCAAAATGGTCAAATCGAAAGCTTGCTTTTTGTCTTGCTTGCAAGTGGTTTCTGGCAAATGTCTGGGCCCTCTAGCAGCCTTCTCTTCTTCTGCATTATGAGATTCCTCACCATTCATTGCTTCTGTAGTGCCATCATCCAGAGGTGCCTCTGGACTCGAAGCCTGTGGCTCTGCACTTGCTGTTTCCATCCGTACTGTGTCCTCCTTCTTATGGTCATTAGTAGTGGCATGCTTTTCTTCACTTTTCTTGCAATCTGTTGACATCTCTTTTTTCTTCTGACTGTCAGCATTGCTTCTTGCATGGCCCTTTGAGTGACTTACTCGCTCCCTGCTCAGTGACCGCTGCTTGGCTTCTTTCCCAGTCTTATGAGTGTCTCTGTCTTTGCCTCTATCCTTGAACTTGCTCCTCTGCCGCTCCCTCGACCTGCTCCTTCTTGTGTCCTTGGCATGGCTTGCCTTTTTGTCTCTAGAGCGACTTTGCTTTCCATCCTTGGAACTGCTCCTCTTTTTATCTCGTGTGGAACGGCTGCGGTGGCGCTCTCGTGATTGCCCCTTTCGTCGATCCCTGGATCTACTTCTCCTTCGCTCCCTTGATTGGCTTCGTTTCTTGTCTTTTAAACAACTCCTTTTACGTTCACGGGAACGACTTTTCCTGTCTCTGGAGTGCTTACCGCTGCGAGGACTTCTGCCGCAATCCTTTTCTGTTTTGGAACCACTAGTTGCACTTTCTTTCTTCTTCCTGCCATTTCGAGATGAGACATCGAGAGACTCTGTCTTACTTTTGGCAGACCCTTCACTCCTGTCACTAACTTTAGAAGGCTGCTGCTTTTTCTTCGCATCTCCATGACTTTCTTCAGAATCTGCTTTACTGCCTGTGGCATCAACTAGTTTCTTGGTTGCATCCTCTGACTCATTTTTAATTTTTTTCTCTGGAACTCCTTCCACTGCATCATCAGGAAGCTTGAGCTCAAACTTATCACTCTTCAAAAACTTCACAAATTCGAACTTTGGCTTCACCCTTAACCTCTTGGGAGGGGACACAAAGTAAAAGTTCCTGTCTTCCTGTTGCTCAGGTTCGGTGAATGGCTTCCCGTTTTTCTCAGGTTCTTCAGCACTTGTAGCATCACCCGGCTGTGCCTCTTCACTTGTTGTAGCTGCAGCAGTCACTTCTGGGCCTTCCTTATCAGGCTGGTCATCGTCTTCCTTGAACAGTGCACTTGAAATGGGTGCCACTTTTCCAATGTTTTTCTGAGCAAAGCTGAATGACAAGGCACCCTTGACTGGCTTTGTGATTGTAGTAGCTGCCCTCTTCCTCTTCACTTCGAGGGCTTTCTGCAGGGGCTGGTTTGAAGTCAAAGAGAATGCGATGAGTCGCTTCTTTGCCAATGCTTTGCCAATGAGCAGCTTAGACTTGGACTCCTCGATGAGGGGTGGCTCTATTGCAGGCAAGAGTGCCTCCGTAGGTGGGGCAGGAGGTGGAGGCACCTCGGACACCAAGGGCTGTGGCAGCTCGGACACTGAAGGCTGTGGCAAGTCGGGCACCGTAGGTTGTGGCAATTGAGGTAGAGCAGGCTCTGGAAGAGCAGGTGTAGGCTCTTCTGGCGAGTACTTTTCTCGACCAGGGTCTAAAAGGGTAAGAATTAAAAATGGAGGTGGGGGTGGGGGAGGTGGAATGTCGGTGGGAAAGGGAATCTCACTAGGCAGTGGTGGCAGTTCAAATATGTTAGAATCAGCAAAGAATGTTGTTTGTGGGATGCTTGCTTCTTCTTTGTGTTCTGGAACACTTCCTGGTGGACTCTGAGCTTGGCTGTCAAGGTCTAGTTCCTTTTTCGCATTGATTTCATCGTCACATGAATTGGCATTGCTGGAGTCCTGCTGGCTTTCGTCGGCATCCTGCTGGCTTTCATCGGCATCCTGCTGGCTCTCATCTGCTTCCTGCTGGTTTTCATCGGCTTCCTGCTGGCTTTCATCAATGTCTTGCTGGCATTCATTGATGTCTTGCTGGCATTCATTGGTGTCCTGCTGGTATTCGTCACTGTCATAGAGAGTGGGAAACTGTGATGATGCTTGTGGCTTTGTTTCATCAACGTAGTCCAGCTGCTGGAAACGTCCTCTAAACTTTTCTCCAGTTCCCATTTCGCTGGGTCCCCTATAGCAAAGAAACAGCAATTATTTTTTAGAGAGAGAGTCAGCACACCAGCATCATAAAAAATAAACATGAAGAGCTAATTCTTTAGTTTAGGAATGAGTAAACTTGGGCATGTATTTACTTGAACACTCAACTGATGGTTAATAAATATAGCAAACACAGTGAAACATTTGTAAATATGCAGGCCTTCCAATTATAGACCAGGCCCCATCATAGGGGACGGACAGTACTCTCAAATGAGACACAGCACGTCTTCCTGGAATTTATTCCGACGAAGCAGAAGTTACTCGTTTGTGACTAGCGCTTGCTCTTCTAATACTTCGTTTTCCTTTTCTTCCTAATAAGAAACACTTTGTGTTTTTACGTCGCTATAAAATACATATTTGAATGAACTATTCATAGTGAAATATTTAACGCACACAATAGACAAGGACACAGTGAAGGTGGAAACACGAGTGCTTACTCAAACCTGTTTATTTTTTGGAAAGAGACAGAACATAAATGCACCAGCTATCTGCACTGAGCATGTGCAAAAAGAGTTATCAGTATATACAGAAACACAGTACAAAGGTTCAACCGGTATTCAAGAATGCAAATTCTTTGTCAGTGATTTTTCAGCACACCTTTTGATATGAAACGCTTCTGTTATTTCACGTGTTAGTTCTTATCTGAAAACAAAATATCAGTGTCAAAAAATACTGGATCACAAAGACATAGATTAAAGTGGTTAGACAAGTGCGAATGATTTTCTTTACCGAGAGAAAGTTGATGTTCTTTTAGACAGGTGTTTGTGCACCGACCGGTTTGTCCTATGTACATGTTGCCACAGGTTAACAGAAGCCAGTACACAACACCTATTCTGCATTTTGTAAATTTTTGATCTTCTTTTAGACCGCAGCTGCATTTTCTTACCCTATTGTCAAACTTTTTTGAAGCACAGTTTTTGCACCTTGCTAGGAGCGCTGAAAACCACTTCAATGCCATACCCGGCTACCAACATTCTTTAGGCCATGAGAAAAATAATGGACATAATGCACAACCGCAAGGCGCTTCATCTTCGTGCTATGCCTGTTCCTTGAATCTGTGGGTTGTACATCCTTTACAATCATAATTACTTTTTCAACCGCTCTGCCAATAATAAGTTCCGGGAATCCCACTGAAGCTAGCCTTGTTACCTGATTGGCAAAGCTTTCTTTTATTCGGTGGCAACAAGATTGTGCGTGCTAAATATTTCAGTATGAACTCGCCCAACTATCAGTTCCGCTGAATAACTACTGTTCAGATGAGCAAACCTTTACAGAATCCCCCACATAGACTTCAATTTGAGTGAACACTTTCTTCAGGTTCCCTGAAGTTTTTTGATGCCAAGTTTCACTTTATTGGGAGAGCGGGAAATGTAGGTGAATAGCAGAAATCTGCAGCTGACACGATACTATCAGGTTCAGCAGGGGTATTGAATCAGCACCAGAATAGTTACTCCACAGTAGATGTAATTCAATATATAGTCATGGTGCTTTGATCTTTCACAGCACCACTAAAGAACTTTGGGGTAGACACTATAGCACAACACTGATGCTAATTCTGCTCACACACTGGCCACATAATTATGTTCCGAAGAAACAAATCAACATTTCAATTAAACTTTCCTCATACCTTAGGAGAAAGCGTGCCTAAGGCTAGCAGTGAAGAAGAAAAGCAGTGCTCACCGTATCACTGCCACATGAGCTCTTAGCTCTGCCAAATGCTGGAGACGTCGCTGCTCCTTCTCACGGCCCTTGTCCTCACGTTTCACCTTGGACAGCACATTGCGTCCAAACTCCCGCTGCTTGAGCTCCTTGAGTCTCTGCATCAGCCATTTAGATTACTAGTCAGTGAAGCATATTGTTACGGGCATAACGTTTATTTAGGGAGTATTGCTGTATACAAGGTTTGGACAAGCAGCGGCGACGGATGCAAGGCTGTCGCGTGCCTCTGGCTACTTCGTCGCCGTCGTCTTCTGTCCGACCGACAGTAGCAGCCCCTTCACTGTCTCGTTGCACTACCCCCCCGGGGCGATAGCGCCGACCCGGTGCTTGCTACGACGGACCAGAGGGTCCAGTTACGCACGGCTTAAATCTCGAGACATGCACGATAGCAGAAGGCGGGGGCGTAGACGGCACTGACTGGCTCGATCTCATACGTAACGTCGGCGACTTGACGTAGCACCCTGTAAGGACCATCGTAGCGGGACAATAGCTTTTCAGAGAGACCGATGCGGCGGGACAGAGACCACAGTAGCACGAGGGTGCCTGGGGAGTAAGAAACGTCTCTGTGGCGACTATCATACAGGGCTTTTTGGGAAGCCTGAGACACTGTGAGCTGTTCACGAGCGATCTGGCAAGCTGTGTCGGCGCGCGCTATGGCGTCGCGAACGTACGTGGTGGTTGAGCTGACAGGAAGTAAAGTATTGAGAGGCAGAGAAGGTTCGCGTTTATACAGGAGATAAAATGGGGAGTAGCCAGTGGTGTCATGTCGGGACGAGTTATAGGCGAAAGTAATGTACGGCAAAGTAGCGTCCCAATCGTGGTGATCGGCGGAGACGTACATTGAAAGCATATCGGTCACAGTTCGGTTCAGGCGCTCTGTGAGTCCATTCGTTTGCGGGTGATAAGCAGTTGTGAGCTTAGAGCAGGAACGAAGGATGTCATCGATGACACGAGACAACAAGTATCGGTGTTGATCGGTCAGAAGCTGTCGAAGAGCACCATGATGTAGGATGAGGTCATGAAGGAGAAAGTCCGCGATATCCGTAGCGCAGCTGGTTGGGAGGGCATGGGTAACGGCGTATCGCGTGGCGTAGTCGGTCGCGACGGCAACCCACTTGTTGCCTGATGTCGAGGTTGGAAAGGGGCCAAGAAGGTCAAGCCCAATATGAAAGAACGGTTCGGCGGGAATGTCTATATGATGAAGCAGACCGGCAGGTAACATAGCTGGCCTCTTGCGGCAATGGCATTTGTCACAGCTAGCGACATATCATTGGACAGAGCGATAAAGACCAGGCCAGAAGAAACGGCGCCTGACGCGATCATAAGTGCGGGTGACACCAAGGTGACCAGCAGTGGGCTCATCGTGAAGCTGGCGAAGGATATCATACTCCAGATGGGCAGGCACGACAAGGAGGTGTTCAGGGCCCTCAGGATGCATATTCTGGCGGTATAAGGTGCCGTCCTGAAGGAAGAACAAGTGGAGTGAAGGGTCGGGTGTGGCGGAGTTGAGACGGTCAATGATAGACCGTAAAGCTGAGTCGCGGCGTTGTTCGAACCGTATATTAACGAGGTCCGAGATAGACAAGACGCAGGCGTCCGTGTCTTGCTCGGTGACGTGCATCTTGATGAAGCTGACCGGACTTGTGCACCACTGAAAACAAGTATTCTTGGAGGCGCAGAGCCCAACGACAAAGATGGCCTGTAGGGTCTTTGAGCGAAGAAAGCCAACAGAGGGCATGATGATCAGTTACGACGGTAAAGGTGCGGCCAAACAGGTAGGGATGAAATTTGGCGACAGCCCAGACAAGAGCAAAACACTCTCGTTCCGTGATGGAGTAATTCTTGTACAGTGCGGACAGGAGGCGGCTAGCGTACGCAATAACAGTCGTGGCCGCTCTGACGCTGAGCGAGGACGGTACCAATTCCATGGCCGCTGGCATCTGTGCGAAGTTCCGTCGGTGCTGTCGGATCAATGTGCTAAAATAGGGGAAGTCGTGAGGGCATCTATAAGCGCCGAAAAGGCAGTAGCTTGGGGTGAGCCCCATGTAAAAGCAACGTCTTCTTTAGGAGCGCAGTAAGGGGATGCGCAATGTCGGCGAAATTACGAATAAAACGTGGAAATAGGAGCACAATCCTATAAAACTGCGTGTGTCTTTAGCCGAACAAGGTACAGGAAAATGCTGCACGGCGCGAACTTTTTCAGGATCGGCCTGGACGCCTGTCGCGTTGATGAGATGGATAAGTACGGTTATTTCACGGCGTCCAAAACGGCATTTTGAGGCATTGAGTTGGAGACTGGCATTGCGGAATACCTCGAAAATTATGGAGAGGCGCTGAAGATGGCTGTCAAATGTTGGCGAAAAAACAATGACATCGTCAAGGTAGCACAAGCAGGTTGACCATTTCAAGCCACGAAGAAGCGAATCCATCATGCGCTCGAATGTGGCCAGCGCATTGCAAAGGCCGAAAGGCATCACTTTAAAGTGATAGAGGCCATCGGGAGTTACGAATGCGGTTTTTTAGCGGTCCAGTGGGTCAGCAGCAATCTGCCAATAACCTGAGCAAAGGTCAATACACAAGAAATATTGGGCGCCGTGAAGACAGTCGAGTGCGTCGTCGATACGGGGCAAGGGACAGATGTCCTTGTTCGTGACCTTGTTGAGGTGTCGATAACCAACACAAAATCTCCAGGTGTTGTCCTTTTTTTTTGACCAGCACAACAAGAGCAGCCCAAGGACTCGAGGACGGTTCGATGATGTTCTTGGCCAGCATTTTATCGACTTGCTTTTGGATTATGGCGCGTTCCGCAGCGGAAACGTGATAAGGGCGCCGGTGAACCGGTTGAGCATCACTGGTGTGGATGGAGTGCTGAACAACTGTTGTCTGGCCTAAAGGCCGATTTTCGAGATCAAAGATATCGCAATACGACAGCAAGACCCGGCGAAGATCTTCTGCTTGCCTATGCGGGAGGTCGACTGCTATCATTTTCTCGAAATTGGCACATAGCGACGAGGTGGCTGTGAGAGAGCCGGAAACAGTTCGAGGGCTGTCGACGGCTAACACAGAAATTGCGCATTCCTGCAACGACGACACAGTGGCAAGCGCGATACCAGCAGGTAGCATGTGGGTAAAAACACCAAAGTTCAAAAGCAGCAGGCAGGCTGTGTTGTCGCGTACGGTAACCACAGTGTGCGGGAGAACGACAGAGTGCATCAAGACCACATTGAGAATCGGGGAAACAATGTATTCACCATCGCACACAGGAGGAGAGGGACTTAATGGCATGCACGTGGAGGCTTATAGTGGCAGGTGGAGGAACTCGACAGAACATAAGCGGCTGGGAGTGTCCGATAGTACGTGGGCGTGAAAAGGGAGTTCCAGTTGAAGGAAACCTGTGGAGCAGTCGATAAGGGCTGAGTGCGTCGAGAGACAGTCTAGGCCGAGGATCACGTCGTGGGGACACTTTGCAAGCATGGCAAACAAACCAATGGTCTGATGGCCAGCAATGCACACTCAAGCGGTGCACATACCAAGAACGGCAGACGAGCTGCCATCAGCGACCCGTACTGTGCTCTGAATTGTGGGCATAATCACTTTGCTGAGCTGAGTATGGAAAGTAGCGCTCATTATTGAAATCTGGGCTCCGGTGTCTATGAGGGCCGTAACAGTGACGTCGTCCACTTGAATGTCCAGAAGGTTTCGGCGCATAGGTACAGTCAACAGAGGATTTGTATATCGGGTCACTGATGCAGCGTCACCTTCGGGAGCTGCACAGCTTAGTTTTCCGGAGCGTAGGTGCCAGGCTGTGCAGGGGACGATGACCGGTATGGTCGTGGTGATCGAGATCGAGGGCCTTGTGGGGACGGTGAGCGGCTAAACCTGGAGTGTGGAACGGCGGCATCGGAAGCTTCGAAAGCATGTGCATCGGAGCGAGGGGAAAACCGTCGAATGTTGCCTCCAGGACGACGCCAAGATCCAGTGCTCCAGTTTGAAGGCGACACCAGCTACTGCGGCAGTGACGGGCAATGTGTCCCACGCGAGAGCAGTTGAAACATATGGGTCGGTCGTCTGCTGTCCTCCAGTCAGCCGGGTTTGTGTAGCGCGAAGGGTAGACCTGGTTCAGGGTGACATTTTCAGGGGTAAGTTCGGATGTATGGATGGAACAGACGGCCGATGATAATCCCATGTTTGCGAACTCCTGGCAGACGATTGCTTGTATGAGTGACACGGTGGACAGGTTGGCTGACTGAACGTCTGGAAGAATGGCCGTAGGAGCTAGAGCTTAGAGTTTACGGCGGACAATACGTGTTACATCTTCTGACGCTGTAGCCTGTACACGCGTCGGTGGGTCTTCGCATGATGATGTAGCGGCGGTGTTAGGTAGCAGAAGGAACTGGCGGGTGATGCGGCGACTCTTCACTTGTTCAAAGCGCTGGCATTCCTTAAATATGGCGTCGACCGTCATACCGTCCTTACACACCAGCAGATTAAACGCGTCGTTGGCTATTCCTTTCAAAATATGCGATATCTTGTCATCTTCGGCCATTTTTGTGTCAACTTTTTGACAAAGGCCCAGTACGTCCTGTATGTACGAACGATTCAGTGGTCATGTGGATACGAGATCCCAACTCTTTTTTAGCGGCCTGCTGTCGGCCAAATGATCTGCCGAACAACTCACGCAGCTTCGCCTTGCAAGTGTCCCAATATGTAAGATCTTCATGCGTCCGGTACTACAGGCGTGCCATTCTTTTCAGATAGAATATCGCGTTGGCTAATATAACCGTGGGGTCCCACCTGTTGCAGTTGCTGACGCATTCGTACATGTCGATCCAGTCTTCGACATCCAAGCCATCTGTGCCAGAAAAGGTTCCCGGGTCTTGTGGGTGCAAAAGAATCACAGGAGCCGGTGGCTGCTGCATCGTCGGCACTACACTGGTAATCGCGGAGCAACCAAGATGGCAACCGCTTCAAAGTTCCGTGCTTGGTTGACGGAGCCGGCACGTTGACAGGTTTACCAAGCACCTCCACCAAAAGATGTTACGGGGATAACATTTATTTAGGGAGTATTGCTATATACAAGGTTTAGACAAGCAGCGGCGACGGATGCAAGGCCGTCGCGCGCCTCTGGCTACTTCGCCGCCATCGTCTTCGTTCGACCTACAGTAGCAGCCCCTTCACTATCTCGTGGCAATATGTTAAATGTTAAACCTATGTCCTATTAGTGTGACTTTCGTATTCAAGGTGGTGGCCGGCAACGTGTTGATTGATTAATTGCTTTGTGGAGTTTAACATACCAAATCAACGAACAAGCAATGAGAGATGCGATAGTGGAGGGCTTCGAATTAAATATGACAACCCAGGGATCTAGAACGGGCAGCTAAATCCAAGTAGTACATGAACGTTATTGCATTTTACCCCCCAGATATGTGGCTGCTGCCACCAGGCATTGAACCCACCACCTCGTGCTAAGTGGCAGAATGCCATAGTCACTGAGCCATCGCGGTAAGTGGGCAATATGACAAATAGCAAACAGAATGATCAATTCTCTAGTTAAGCATTGATGCAGTTGCAGTCTTGATTGTAATTAACAGGTTAAAATTATATATATATATATATATATATATATATATATGTGCCAAAACCACAATCCAACTATGAGGCATGGTGTAGTGGGAGAGGGACTCCGGATTAATTTTGTCTGCCTAGTGTTCTTTAACGTGCACCTAACGCACGGTATCCAAGCGTTTTTGCATTTTGCCCCTGTCAAAATTTGGCCTCCACAGCTGGGAATCAAACCCACAATATTGTGCTCAGATGCAAAATGCCATGGCCATCAAGCCACTGTGATTATTCTGAAAAAACTTAATAAAAAGCAGTTCAGTTGAAAATAGATCAGTACTTTCAACCTCCAAAAAAAGGCTCTTAGGAGGCCGGTGTTGTGAAGCTGCCAACATTTATTAAAGCCTTCTCATTCCGGCTAGTAATGCACTCCTACAACCTTATGCTCAGCTGAAAAATGCCATACCCACCAAGCCACTGCGACGAGTCAGTTAAAAATAATAATAAAAAGCAGTTCAGTTGCAAATAGATAAGTACTTTCTGTCTCAAGAAAAGGCTCGTAGGAGGCCGGTGTTGTGAAGCTGCCCACATTTATTAAGGCATCCTCGTTCCGCGTTAGATCATGGAGTGTACTACAGTGTGTAGGCTATCCAGTCTTCTTCTTCTGTTGGACAGTGGCACCACTGCTGTTGGCAGCACCACTACAAGATCAATAGAATGAACTACAGTTAACCCTGCTTATAATGAACCTCCATATAATGAATTCATGGATATAACAAAGTTTTTCTATTCCCTGCCATTACTCCATAGAAGCACATGTATTTGAGACTTCTACGTAATGAAGTGGCAATGGCAGACCCCCTCGAAATAATTTTTCCCCACCGACCACCTAGAGATTTCACCCCAAATTTTGTCATTTTTGCGCGAGCAGCAACCGGAAGCACCTTCTCCACCACGACGGAATGCAAAGCGGCAGCATCGCGCATGGTGCGCTTAAATTCACAGCGACTGTGAGGCGAGAGCGAGCGCACCTGTGCGTGTATGTGAGCGTGCGCGAAGTGGGCCTGCCTTCCTCGACCCGGCGATCTTGCCACCGCAGGATCGCCGGGTCGGCCCTTTTTTATGAAGGCATTTGACTGTACTTGATTTAAGCCTGCCGAGACATGGAGGGCTGTTGACGAAAGGAAAAAGGTGATTACATCTTCCAAAGAGTCTAAACACACCATTGCTGAACTCGTATTATATAATGTCTAGTGCAAAACTGTTGAAAAAGCTACAAAACCCAGAATCCATAGGGCTGGTAATCCAGCACAGCACAGAAGTAGATTCATTAGTCTACAGGCAACCACTTCCAGATACCAAGAATGCTATTTTATCTGCCATTTGACAATCAGTGATCACTCAAATGTCATCGACTGCATGGTACTCACAGCAAGCTGCTTCTATGTTGGTAACCAAATGCATAATATCAGCAACGAAGCCCTGATTTTGGCCAGTAGATGCATATTTTATGAAACAGCACTTCCAACGGGCACAAAGCAGGGAGGTCATGTTCATGACGTAGTCTTAGCGATTGTTCCTTTTATAATTTGATATTTTTTTTGTTTTTGCCAGTAGCAAAACAAGTATACATGTTGGATTTTTCCCCATACATAAACATCACTATTGCCAGTCAGCACTCGTTTTTGTCATTTGCTTTATGTTGTAAGCACAATTTTTAATGGCAACCTTTTCCTTTCAGTAACATTGCAGGAACTGGCACTTGCATAAAAAACCCTGTGCACTATACTTCCTCCAGGTTGCAAAGCTGGATTGACACCTACCTGTTTGTGAGCATGGTCATAAGAGTTGATGTGGTTGTCAAACTCCTGATGCTTTGTGTACTGTTTGTCACAGAGGTCGCAGTAGAAGTTGGCCTTCAGGGTCGCCAAGGCCTCCTGAGCTACCTTTTCTTTCTCTTGAACGGCCTTGAAAGAGTTAAAAAAAGATAGGCAATTCAATACTTTGACCAGAGGAGTATGCTTGCCGGTGAAGAATGCATTAGTCACCTTGTACTTAAGTTTGAGCTCTTCCGTCTCCTCCTTCTCAATCTCCAGTGTTCTCCTTTTCTCTGTTGTCTCCTCTGCGTAGTCCATCTGGAAGTGCCCAAGTACGAAAAGAAAAAGGTGTCAAGGCAGTTTCCCCAATACCTAGAAGGTTACACCTTAGAGCTTTAACTAATGTATATTAAAAACAACTTACAAGCATAAAACTACAGCTAAAGCAAGAGGATTGCCGGAAAACTAAGAAGTGAAGTGATCAAACAAGTGATGTTGCAGGAGCAAACGTTCCAACAAACTTGTCCTTGTCAGGGCAACAACACAGTTGTTGCGTTGATGAAGATAAGTCAACTTGTAGAAACATCAGCGCCAGTGACATCACTTGTTCGACGACTGTTCATCACTACAGCTAAAGGAGTATCATTTATGTTCATATTGCACTGCTGCTTAAAAAAAGAACTTGTTTAGTGATCCAACAAATTCAAGGTCATTCAAGGTCTAGATTTCAACATTACAGCAATTACAACTTTGCTCCTTCAAGCCTGTAAACTTCAGATAATACACAATAGTTTTAAGTTCTGCACTGCCACACCAACTGCATCAGCAGGATTACATTTTGGCAGACATGAAAGATTTACCATTGGGCTAGGTGCATTCCCACACTTTAATATGAGATGGTTCTTTTATTGCAATTTAGGAAATGGTACTTTTAAACAATTAAAAATATGAAAATTTATATGAAACAATGCAATCTGTATAGCCTTGTCAATAGCTAACACTGGAGAATAAAACAGAAGTGGTTAGAGGATTCGTACTTCCATCTCCATTCGTCCAAATCCCATGTTGTCTTCCTTGAGGATGATTGTCAAGGGATCGGTGCGCCCTGAAAAAAAGATGAATGCACTTCTTTTGCACTGTACAACTACATACCCTGCCATCTTCCTTGATGTACATACATCACACAGATTACTGTGGCCAGCATTAAAAAGATGAGAGTGAGGCTCCAACGAATATATAAACAAGAAACTCTTTAAATTCTTATCTACACTTCTGTTGATCCCCATTATGCTTTATAACATTCAATACAAATGCTGACTAAGAATTTAATTGAATCAATGTTTCACAAACTCGTTACCACAGCCAAAAATTGGCCTGTCAACCTGCTTCCTGTCATGTCTGAAAGGAAAATTTTTCAAAAGAACTACTACTCAATGCATTCAAGTGCTACAGCCTTCACATGACTGCCAGTAAGGAAAACCTTCAGGACATTCATGAGTATGCAACACTGATTATTATGTGATTGTAGTTGCTAAAATCTAGGCATAGGTGAGAAAATTCCAAGAAACAAATTTGAAGGAATACAATGATGGCTGGTTGTTGAAATTGCACAGGTACACCGTTGAAGATTTGCCTCGTGCATGCCCCCGGTACTTGGTGCTGAAGAAATTGTGCAGCTCTTCAAAGAATGTACAACTATCAAAGAAACATTGAACTGGGTACTCAGCTCATCTTTTGAATGCATTTGTTATGGTGAGCCTTTTTTCATGCAAAAGAAAAGCGAGACAACACAACAAAGCCCCGTTTACAACACTACTTTATTCACAACAGAGAATCATTTGATGATCAAAACACTGCAAACAGGCTCTGCTTGAACTTTTCCAGCAGCTTCCATGGCGGCGATGAAGCTTCTACTTGTGTGATGAACAGATGGCATCATCCATCCTGTTCAAACAAAAAGTGAAGGGAACATTAGAAAAAATCTGGGAAATTAACAGTAGACAAAAACATCAACGTACCTCTACTTTGCAACCTCATATTAAAAATATATTATCACAACTATATTTGGCTTGTCCACTCATAATGTCAATCATTTGTCAAATCTCTCCCACATGATCAATTGAAGTATAAATTATGCCCAAGGAAATAAGCAATACTATAATTACCACAATTGGACTACACTATATATATATACCGTTACTACTAGTACTTGAGTGTTCACAAAGTTGTTTTGTGCTGTATCACTAGTTTGCTGAACACCAAGCATGAACATGACAGGAATAATAATAATAATAATAATAATGAAAGAAGCGGAAAAACAATCATTTTGCACTTGTAAAATCAATTCAATGCCAAAAATACCAGCAATATGAAAATTATTATTATTAAATCTCATAGTTATCATATGGCTGCTGCAAAAATTGGATCAACAACCTGAAAAAGAAATTATATTTAACCCTCTGGTGCTACCAGTTAACTAAGATTGCATAGCGGAATGTCAGGTTTGATGACAATTCTGTCATAGCGGTTGTGCTTAAAGTTCATAACAATGGTGGCACACTACACTACAATGCAGCTGCAAACGCATCTATCTCACTGGCAGCTTGCACATATTGACCGTCCGACTACCGCAACCAATTTCACATGTCCTAGCATGTGTGTGAATGTATTCACTAGTCACTACAGTTGGAGTGTACTAGATTGGGGGAGTTGGTCCAGCGGACGCCTTGGCAAGCGCCGAGGGTGAAGCAAAAAAACATGGAAAATCTGGCGGCACTGCTGTCGCCTTCTTCCGAATCTCCGGCCAATAAACGTTGGCTCCGGCTGTTTTGGCAGCGCTCATTGGCTGAGGTACAGTGTACTTGAAGGGGGCAGTGGGCTTACTCAGCTGCTCCTCTGACGCAGTCAGCAGTCGCAACCAAGAGGTGGCGCCACTGGCAACCTCAATGGAAGCTTTGCTTGCAGAAGCTTTGATTTTTCTCGCGTTTCTGTCGGTTTCAGATCGAAGCAGTTCACACTCTTATTTGTTTCTAATTTTGGCATACTTGAGAGTCTACATATCTTTAGCAAGCACTGTATTTGTTTAGGCCACATGATATTTGTCATAATAGTACCTTGTGGAAAAGGAAGACGGCAACTCTTGGGCAATTTGCTGCCTATTCTAACTGTTACACCTTTTGTCAGATTTTTCTTATGCGGAAGGGGCCTTCGAATTTTCCGAATTATCGGGCAATTGTAAAAAAATGAAAGAAAATTTTGAATTAAAGGGACAGTGACCAAATATACGGTTTCATGCCGTGTCGACCTAATGTAAAATTTTGTCAGACCCAGAAAACAATGCGCGCATAATTCCCAGCTGGGCTCAAAAAAAGAACAAAAAATCCGGCGTGCTAATAAGGTTTGTGCCTTTGCTCAGCCAAAATGAATTTGTATATATGGCTTAAATATTTCATTGTTCCACTTTAGTTGTTCCATGCTTCACAGTAGCCTTCTGTGTTTATTATTAACCATCAATACGCCGGCACACATTTGTTAAATCAAATCGGGTTTATTTTTTCCATAAAGAAATGGAGGGAGGCCTGAACAAAAAATGAGAGCTATAGTTCACTTGACAAAGACTCAGGCCTATGCTTATGTACAGCTATACAAGGGTAAGCAAAATGAAGATAACAGGGCTGTTACTGACACAAATCTTTTATTTGCAAGTACAGCAAGCCATTGTTTCATGCACTTCAACTCATGTGCAATGGCTCAACTTCAGCTGCTTCGCTCTCTGCCGCTTTTCTGCCTTGCCACTGTTAATTCCTTTCACATAAAAATGCAGACGTGTGACAATGTAAAAACGAATTATTTTAGCTGTGAGGCTAAAAGCGTGCACATTGCAGCCAACTTTGAGGGAAAAGCTTGCTCTTAACAACTGCCAGCATATCCAAACGCTGTCGGAGTGCAGCTCACTCTAACAGAAGTATTCTGAGATAAGATCCTCTAGCTTTTTCATGAAGCCGTATAGATGACTGGAGGGATAAAGGAGGCCTCCTCGGTCACAGAAGTTTGTAATTAGCAGAGCGAGTTGAACACTTTTGCCTGGTGGCGTCATAGTGAGCAGCTTTATGCATTCTTGGCATTTTGTGCTGGAATTGACAATACACTTCCGCGCAACATAGCCCGCAATGCGTTAAGTGAGCCTCGAGTCGCTTCTGGCCACGTGCTGGTTATGGTCGTTTGAAACCCGCAAACCCGTGCAATGATGGGGTACCACGTTTTGTGTGGCCTCTGTGGCAGTAGCGCTAGCAGCAGTTTGACTGCACTCATTTCTGTCAACTGATGCTTCGAGAGAGTCAACTTCCAGTAAGGAGGCCAGTGTACCTTCCTCGCAGTTTCCTTTACTAACTAACCTAACTAGATCATAAAAAGAAAGATAATTCACAGTGATCAGGAACTGCGTTGGAGTTGAGCACAAAACGTGGCTCGAAATGGAGCTCGCATACTGCGCTCGTGTCGTCCAGGGGCTTGTCAGCTCTGTGGAGGTTCTTTTCCCACTCTTTCCGCCTATTTTTATCCTTTGGGACGCAAAACAAGGACAACTTCGGCCCATCCTTCCCATAAACATATAGCCAGTTTGGCACCCAGGCGCGTAACAGTTGTTTGGTCGATGCCGCGGCATGGCTCAGTTACTGCAAGGCATACTAATCTCTTGCAGGCTATGTGCGGAAAAAAAACTGAATGAAAAAAAAACCCCACGCGACGACGTCCACAGAAAAAACAACGCAGCTCAGGAACTCCAACTAATATGATTGGGCACTGGGCGGGCACTGGCAGCTGCGCTGTCGCACCCACGTTCCATTGAAAGCGATGCCAGCGCTGCCGCTCGGGTTATCAGAGAAGCTCATATTGGCGACATTCGTGGAGCCGCCGCATCGCATAGCCATCGCCAGAGAGTAAGCCCACTGCCCCCTTCCAGTACAATGTAGCTGAGGCGAGCTCACGGGCTGAGTAGCTGTCGTCTGCTCGATGTACCGTCGCTTTTACATCATTTGCGTTCTTTCCGCTGCTCTTTTTCCATTTTATTTACAACAGATTGGTGGGGAATAATCTCAGTGTTACCGCCACCGAGTATACGCCTGTCAAAGCTGCATGCAGCTGCGGTAGGGTCTCCGACGGGGCCGCTCATTCGGGAGAAAGTGACGGTGGTGCCACCTGGATTATCAATAAAAAATGTCTCAGCACAGAGCCCTCGTTGGACCCACTCCCCTAATCTAGTACACTCTACTACAGTTGAACCTCATGTGAAGGCGCTTTCGGCACAAAAATAACTTTGCTATAATTCATATTCTTTATAAGCATATATCCAATTACACCCTAAAATTGGTGAGCAAATTATATATACTTCATTATATTCGATAATTTGTTATACACAATGTTTCGTTGTACCAAGGTTTCACTGTGTGTTCATCTTCAACAGCGCCACTTAAGACAGGGACAAGCAAAAAAAAAAAACAAGACCTTGTCGACTCACTGACCTTCCCTGTCTAAAAGTGTATGCTTTAGCAGGGCGCTACAAGCTACAACTCGGCACTGCTGACAAGCTTATGCTTCGCTCATGTTTTTATAAGTGTTTTCTTTGTATTGTGTGCCACTTTTCACTTACTATACCGACAAATTAAACTCAAAGCAGAATCCCTCTTACAAGTGATACCGTATTTATTCGAATCTAGGCCGATAGTTTTTTTCAAATAATCACATACGAAACTCTAGGGTCGGCTTAGATTCGAGGATTTTAAAAAATGCGCCAGTTTTTAACTGAAACTGATAAATATGGTGCATAGTTAGCGCCATCTAGAAAAGTCAGTATCGCAGCCGCTACTAGCCGCGCCAGTAGCCAGCTGAAGTACACGAGTGACGTCGCCATTTTGACCTGCGTCGAATCGGTATGGTGCAGCATCGGCGCGCAGTGTGGCGTTATCGTAATGGCACCAAATGGGCGATGCCACTATAGTGCTGCTTTCAAAACGAATACTGTATTTACTCGAATCTAACGCGCACTTTCAACACGACCCTAAATCTGCGTCGGCATTTCAAAATGGCCGCCTCGCACTCGCGTCGTGCCTAGCTACCGTACAGCATGCGGAAGCTTCCTCCGTGTGCTGCAGTACACGTGCTTAGGCAATAGTCTACCGTCTGTCTTCACGTTCCCAGCGTCTGCTCTATCTATCAGCATGAAGTACCGAGTTCATCATGATGCCGCATTTAAAAGGAAAGTGATCGTCTGTGCGGAGACGGACGGAAATCGGGCCGCATCACGGGCGTTCGGAGAATCTGAAACTTGCGAGCGGGACTGGCGCAAACAGAAGGAGAGGATTTTCGCCAGCAAAGCAATGCGGTACGGTTTCAGTGGACCGAAGCAGGACGTAATCTGCGACGATCCACTCCGGCGATACGATCAGGCTTGGCCCTATCTTGAAAGCAATCTGCGACGGGTGAAGTCCGCCGCGCGCCGTGTTTTCGCCGCGTTGAAGCAAGAGGCATGCTAGCACGAAGGCGCGCTTCGTCTCCAGCGTTTTGATAGTTCGTTTCCGCGGTCAACGAGCGAGATGTGTTCAAGTTTGCTTGAGCGCGCATGACACCGTGCTTGTTAATAGCGGTCTACTAAATTGCTACCGCATTCGATGCATCGCCTTTCGGGCGAAACTGCGACTTTTTTTTATTCATCGCAACATCAGTGCATCGGGAGGAAATCTATTTTTCCAAATGACAGAAAGTTGTATTTCAGTTTGAAAGCATGAGGTGCGCGGTACTGGTAAAGGACTTTTTCCTCACGGAAAACGGGTGCGCGTTACAATCGAGGAAGCGTGAGAATCGAGTAAATACGGTAGTTGTGCTAGCCGTAGAGGCATCGTCAAACGTTCAAGCCGGGCGGAACTTCGGCATCGGTCTGTCGTTGGAGGGGGCCACGGGAGATGGTTTTTGCGTGCGCCGCAACGTGCGCTCCTTCCAAAAAAGCAGCATATCTAATGCGCTAGGTGGTACTGAACATAGCGCACTGTTTGAAGATGTCAGCAGTAAGAAAGATAGCGACGAGGCTAGCAGCGATGGTGACATAGAATGAGCTCGGCATGTTCAAATTTAATAAATGCTGTTTCATTTTGCGAATGCTGTTCTCGCTTTTTCGTTCGGCCTACATTCGAGGTAAGTTTTTTTTTTTCGGACTTCGAACTTTTGGGGGGCCGGCTTAGAATCGGAGTTGGCCTAGATTCGAGTAAATACGGTAACTTAAAAATGTGATCTCTCACCACTGTACCTATAGTTTCAAAAGATGGTGTAAACCCAAACTAAGGAGCACTAAGTGAGAGCATGCTGACATAACCAGAGTGTCGAACTGAAACTTTTTTTCATTTCGGTTCACTGAAAACAGTTCAGTTCTGGTTCAACTCAAGAATGAAAAAATGGTTCAAACCAATTCGAACCAGCTCAAGTTCATTTGCTTAACCGAAGAATAATTACAAGAAAACAGTACAAATTTATTTTGTACAATAACTTGACGGTGATGCTAAGCTGCACTGAAAGATTACACCTGTTTGTTCTTCAGGCTGCGCATAGTTACAAAAGAATTATGTAGATCCAACACCAATGCTGGAATCTATGTGATACAAAGCTTTATTAAGAGAGCGTGAGAGAAGAGAATATACTGAGGAACCACACTCATCCAGGGTGCTACCCTGCTCAGGAGTACAAAAAAGTGGGGGGGGGGGACCAAGGAGTAATAATGAAGAAAGGTAGCTGGATGCAATTATATGTATGCCCGTGTTTGAAGGGCTTGTTCACAGCCTGGAGGCCTGTGGTAACGAACATTTTTAAGAGAGGCTTGATAGCTCGCTTCATTAATATGTCCGGTCGACGGCCCAGTAACACTTTTTATCTGAACGGCCTGTTAATTGGCACTAACAAAGACATCAATGATGCTGTTCACAATAATACTGGGACAAACAACAAGTATACGTGCTCCACTGTCTCAGGTACTTTGCATGCATCACAGTCTGGTGATCCCATGTATCGGATGTGACATAGATATTGTCGCGAAAACACAACACTCAGTCTGCCCACTGATGCAACAAACTGGAAACCGTACTAAAGGTGCTGCTGCTTTTAAAATCACGGGAGGATGGTGTGTATTTACAAATGAGGTAGCATCGTAGAGCGACAAGTGCAGGCAATGCGTGGATGAAACGTTCCAGAATAGGTGGCCAACCTGAACCGAAAAGCATTTTTGGGGGAGTTTTGCTCTTGAGTGAAAAAATTTTTAACGTTCCGTTTCAGGTACAGTTCGATAGCTAGGCATAACACAAACTATAGAAAGCAGACATGAAAGATTGCCTTTAGTTAGCCAGCCATAACTTCTTTGTGTTTCTTTCATTCACACTAGTAATGTGCCAACTTGCACAAAATTAAAACAATTCTTTTTTTATTTGAGCAACATCGAGGGGACCCTGCTCTTCAAAGATAATTTACTTCTGGGTAGATTTGGATGAAACTTGCTGAATTGATGTGCTTCAATGTGCTAATTTAGGATACACATTCAGTTCTCTTGCAGAGTAAATAATGTTTCAGAAATTAAAAAAATTCAGTTCTTTTCACAACTTGCTTGGAGCTGAGCTATTAAATAAACTATATAGCATGCAATAAAGACTGACATACAAAAATGATGTGGAACCAACAAGGAGTGCAAACAGCAAGAATATTATTCTAAGCAAATTTTATATCAAGTGAGAGCAAGGCAAATGTTTCAAGCGAGAAGCCATAAAACGCCCAGGACAAATAACTTTTTTAAAAATTTTGTATATTCATTATAATAAAGACCCTATTGCACTCTCCAATTGTCTACCTTTCTGACAAAAAAAAATATGCGATAGGACAAGTATAACCAGAAACACTATCGCTTCAGTACTATGACACCATCAAAAATGATGTTTTGTGAAAATGAGAAAAACGTATCGCAACATGTTTCTAGTGACTGCGGCAAAGGCCAAATCAACCAATACAGGGGTCCAATCAAACAAAAATAAATGCTGTATGCCTTTCTTTGTTCATTGCGGTGCTCTGCTTGCATGCATTATGAGAGCAGCAATGACAAGTGACTGCCATTTTCATCTCTCCTCAGCTGAGTCGTCTGCAGGTATGTTTGCCACACTGCCTGCCCTCTGAACGTCTAGCTTGGCTTGACTCGACTTCTGCTGCATAGTTGAAACAAATAGTTGTCTAAAATGGTGGATCACATATTTTAAAGCCAATTTGTTTACTGCAAAATGATATTAATGAGGCAGAAGGGTGATTGCCATATTTGTTAATTTTTTTCTAATTATCGTTACTAGCATTATTTTTAAACGACATCACCTTTTGCCATGTAGCGATTCGCGAGAACAATGACAAAGTTCAACAATATGTCACTCATTGGAAGTGACAGTTCGCATTGAGACAGGGGTATAAATAACACCATGTTGGAAAACCCTTAGGTCACTTGCCCAAAATCATATCATTAATAAGAAACATCGGCAGGAATTATCATAACTCTCCACAATAGCTCAGTGGCTATGGCACTGTGCTGCCGAGCACGAGGTCGTAGGTTCGATCCCAGCCACCGCAGCCACATTCCGATGGGGACAGAATGCAAAAATGCTTGTGTACCATACACTGAGTGCACGTTAAAAAACCCCAGGTGGTAAAAATTAATCCAAAGTGCACCACTACAGCATGCGTCATAATAAAATTGTGGTTTTGACACGTAAAACCCCAGAAATTGATTTAATTTAGAAGTTAATGTAGACAATTTCACCAATGAATGTGTGTACCTGTGGTGGCAACATGCAGAAGGACAACCCCCCAAAAATTTAAGTAGGCCAACCTGGCAATTTGCAGCCAATGGACCCCTGCAGATGATGCACACCAAGTCACCATGTCACAGCTCACCTCGGGCTCACAGAACCCTTGCACAGCACTGAAAACATGGTGAGTGGCTTCAACATCATGTCAGCATGTACAGAGAGATATCAGTCTGCACAACAAAATTTTACTGGGCCCCTTACTCATCTATTAAAATCCTAGCCATGTAATGTTCAATTTACCTAAGCAGCAGCATAGACAACTCTATGCAAAATTTACACAATGATCAAAGCCAGATCGCATGCCATGTATGCACAGTGCTATACATAAAGCACAGCTATGTTAACCTAGAATGAATAGATTAAACTTCTGGGACTGTCGATATGTCAATGTCATCGTAAGCAGAGGCTCATTAAGTCGAAAAAAACATGATGATGAAAGAGGGGCAGCATGGCCACCTTGAAAACCACATACCAGCTCCTTGTGACGTCACAGATTGTGGCAGCATTTGCTCAGCACTAGTCACTAAATTATTTACCACAGAAGAAATGGAACTACATTACATTTGAAAGTAAGCAAAGACGATACCTGGCAAAAAAAGACCAGACATGTGAAAATACAGTTGAACATAATGAATTGAATATAATGAAATGACCTGTACAATTAGGGATTCCGTATGCCCTGGCCGAATTCCTATTTCTTATTTTTTATTGTGAAAGCCTCTACACTGCAGACCACAACAACAAATCCACATGTATAACAAATGCAACAGCTCATTTGTTTCCCTACAATAAACACACATACCAGCGTTGAAACTACCTTCCACAGCATCACTGAGTTGTGCTGCGGCATAGAGAGTGCCTATGAACACCACAGCAAAGACGGGATGTGTGTAGCGTACCTCAATGTCCTAAGGTCAGTTGCAGTTGCACATTTCATGAGATGAAGTGTACAGAAAAAAATTCACAACTTCTTCCACTAAGTAACTCTTGTATTCTTGTGAATATCATGCACACACCGGACCCCAATGATGACCACTGTGGTGACAGTGGCAGCATCCATGTTGCCAGTGTTGCAGCCGTTTACAGGATGCATTGAACACGCATCATCTCCGTCGGCCTACCCCAGAAAGATTTAAAATCGAAAACATTAGCTCACTATGAATAATTATAGTACTGTTTACCCTACTTTACCGCGTGCCTTTTTTCCCCAAGAAAGTTCATCCAGAAATTGCTTGCGCAGTGCAATCGCATACGCAATCAAAACCGTGTTCACAGCAGCCTACCGTCAGAGCCAGCCTAGCCAGCGTCATTGCCACGACCATCACAAGATGGTAATGGTGACCATGGATGGCAATGTATGAGTTCTCGCATAGCATGATGACAATTTCGTGCCGCTTTCAAGTCTGATTACGAAAGTACATTGAGACAATAACTTATTTTGCATGTTAAGCTAGCAGCAACAAGTCACATGTTCTTGGCATTCTGCAGAATTGCATGCATGGCAGGACAAACTGGCCATGTGTTTAGTCTAGGCATGGGCTACCATTTTGTTTGCAACTGCTGCGGAGTCGTCTGCTCAATACAGAATACCAGACGCGCTATGGACTGTATGGAAGACAACATGTTTGGTTCTAATAGACAGTGATGAAGTGCTGCCTGGGAGTGATGACGATGGGCATTCCCTTCAACACGTCGGTACTAGAGTCACACTTCCTTGTGAATAAACTCTTTGCAGTTCTGCGATTTCGTTACCGGCAAAGAGCCACATTTCATATTGAATTACCTGGAGCCAGTACAATTCTACTCGTTACAGGCAAAGAAGTTCGAGATTTCATCGTTTAGAATAAGTAAATAAATTTCTATTCTGCAAAGGTAAAGCTCACTGCTTCCCTTTTTTTGTTATTGCCAGAATTGGAGGCATGCTACGTCTCTTTTGCTAAAAAGCGGGTGCGTGTTCAATTTAGGGATGTGTTAGAAGCGAGACAGACGCTTTCAAATTGATTAACAGTGTTTTTTCGTGTTTTTCCTGCTAGGTTAATTTGACCTGTTGGATAATTCGACCAATTTTGTTGGTCCCACCAGGGTTGTATTAGCAGAAGTCAACTGTATTCTTTCGCTGAACCTGCTTGCTCTATTTGCAAGTGGTATGGTGCGTGACCGTTACAATAAAGCAACCTGTATTAAAAATGATTTTCGAGGTCCAATGTGCTTCATTATAAAGGCATTTGACTGCACAGCAAAATCCCCAACATCAGACTGATGTCAAAGACACCATGATTTGAGTGTTCATTACAAAGAAAGAAAAAGGAGGGCAGGGGTTCCCTTCGGCCTTAATTTACTCTGCTAACAATTACCTTTATTTCTGCCACATAATTGCGAAATGGAATTGTGAAAGGACAATCTACCCGGCTAAAGTCATGTACTGTTTCTCTTTAGCATCGCTTGGAATAACATTGTAGCGTTCCTAACTAGAACGGCTATATAAAAGACCTAATCTCAGTGAGACGGGTGTCGTCCGCCATTTAATCTCACTTCTTCATTTTCACTTCTCCCCTAGCCACCCTCTTTGTCTTCTTTCATGCATCCAGGCCAGACCGCTTCACTCTTCTGGACTTCTTTTTATTACACCTCCTGGTGTAATACTTGAATGTGTTCCCAATGGAAGTGCACTCCGTTTGACCGGACGCTCCAGTGTACCAGACGTTCTTCAATATTCCATGCTGGGATGCGGTCTTAAGCACTTCAAATGATCCATAAAATTTGGAGTTTTAAGGTACAACTCCTTTCCTTATAAGGACATAGTCTCCAGGTTGTACGTCTGGTATCTCGCTGTTGTATCTCTTATCAAAGTTTGTCTTCATGCAGCACTTGTAGACCTGTTCTCTTACAGTTTTCTTGACTTCATTAATTTGGAGGTTTTCTAAGTGGCCTAGCTCACGATCTGCAGGAAGTATGGGCGCTGTGCCCGAAGTGGCAAAATGAGGACTGCAGCCTAAACCAGTGGTGTACGATCTGTTGTGATGTTTCACAGTGGCCTCGAGGTAGCACTTCCAGCCACCTGCAAAGTCAGGATACATCTTCAGAAACTGTTTGACGTCTCGTATGGCTCATTCCGGTAGGCCATTTGCTGCCGGGTGGTACGGAGAAGAATACTTGATCGTTATCCCGTGCTCTTGTGCCCACTTTGATAACTTCACACTCCAGAATGCCGGCCCGTTGTCGCAGACTATCGTATTTGTGTGCTTAAAACATTCAGCCTTGAGGAGATCGATAACGCTGCTTGCGTCTTCTTTACCAGCTTTAGCCGCAATCATCCTTGTGCATTCATCTATGGAAAGCAGGAAAGCTTGCGTTCGTTTGACTCCTTCCCCCTTCTTGAGCTCCGCAAAGTCCAAATGAATTACTTCGAATGGGACGCTTGAATATTCGGGGTTTGTCATAACGTCTGTCGACTGCTTGAATTTACCTTTGTTCACCTGGCAGAGGTGGCATGTGTGTATGTAATTGCTGATGTTTTTCATGCCTGGCCATGTGAATGTCATGAGCAATTTCTTATATGTGTGCCAGAAGCCATCATGTCCGCCCGATCCAGAAGTGTCGTGGTACAAATGAAGAATCCTTTGAACCATAGTTGGCCGTACATGATACTTTCCTTTGATGAACTGGAGATCTTCTGTACCTTCCCACAGCTTAATATGATTATTTCTGGATTCTCGCTTGATTCGTGTACAAGTAATCGAGATAGTGCATCAGCATCAGTGAGAAGCGGGCCAGGATGGTGCGAGGTTATGAAATCAAACTGTTGCAGATAGTTGACCCATCTGGCAATGCGGCCTCTTGGTTGTGCCATGCTCAGAAGTTGAGTCAGTGCTTGATGGTCAGTGAAAAGCTTGAATTTTGCACCTTCCAGGTAAGTACGAAAATATTGAACAGCTTTTAAGATGGCCAGAGCTTCCTTTTCTGTGGTGGAGTAATTGATTTCAGCAGGCTTCAGAGTATAGCTATAATACCCCACAACACGGTGTTTCATTTGATCAGCTTGTGTTGAGGATTTCTGATATAGGACTGCACTGGTTGCATAGTGTGACATGTCTGTGTTCAGCACGAAAGGCAGAGAAAAATTCGGTATTCGCAAGATCGGGTCTGACGATATTAGTTTTACCTGCTCACAATAGGCACCTTCGCACTCCTCGTCCCATCGAAAAGGCATGTCCTTCTGGGTTAAACGTGTCAGACACCTTGTTCTCAGGGCATAGTCTTTGATAAACGCCCTAAAGTGTCCTGGTAGGCCAAGAAAAACACGTAGGGAGTGCACCGTCGTAAGGCTTTACCAACTTGGAAATTCTTTCTACCGATTCTTGCTTAGTGCTTTTAGTGTGTCCATCAAACACCCTGCCAAGAAATACTTTTTCTTGAAAAAATGCAGTTTTCTTAAAGTTGACTTTAAATTGGGCAAGGCTGAGAGCGTGAATAACCTTTGAAAGATGACTACGGTGCTCCTCTTTTGTTTTTGAGTAGATGATGATGTAGTCGATGTACACAATGCAAAATGTGCCCAAGTAAGGTTTCAGAATGTCGGTCATAATCTTCTGAAACCACGCAGGGGAGTTTTTACAACCAAATGGTAGGGATTGTACTCAAACAAGTCAAATGGGGTTATGAATGCAGTGTATTTTTTCGTCTCTTCACTAGATTCCAAAAGCCCTTACAGAGATCAATTCGTGAAAAACAATGGCAACCACCAGTTTCGTCAATGATGTCGTCGATTCTCGGCATTGGATAAGGTATCAATTCAGTTTGACGATTGAGAGCATGGTAGTCTGTACAAAGGCGGAACGTTCCGTCTTTTTTTAGCGGAATGGTTATAGAAGCAAATGGGGATACCGAAGGCCGGATGATACCCGCGTCCAACATTTCTTGCAACTCCTTTTTCATGCACATCTTTTTATCTCTGGACATATTATAGGAGGCTCTACGGACCACTGTTTTATCTGCGAGCTCAAAAGGAACGACGTGTTTTCATCGCTGAAGGATAGCTGCCCATGCATATAACCTTTGGGTACTTAGTATTGATGTCTTGCTCGTTGAAAATCAGCATTGATACGCTAGGTTCTTGACCAGGATCTTCTGTTTTTATGTTGTCTTCGGCCATTACATTGTCGTTCCAATGGAGGTTTATCTTAAGTTTCTTCATGTCTGGGCGGGACAAGAGAAAATCATAGGCGACATTGGGAATAGCCAATACGTCATTGGTAATAGAATGTCCTTGGAATTCAATAGCCAGGGTTATCCATTCGCTATGCATGGTCACTGACCCATCGTAGGCTTGGACACGCAACATTCTACCAGCATGCAAATGACCGGCGTCCACTCGACTCTTGTTGATCATTGAGACAGAAGCCCCACTGTCAACAAGGGCCTTCCCTTCAATGCCATCTACCTTAATGGGAGCATACAGTAAGCTTGACGACACGAAATACACGGTCTGACTGTAGCTCTCTTTCTCAGGCTTTTGAACCACAGCAGTCATGTTTATGTGGAAGTAGTCTGTCGTGAACTATGATAACTGGACTTTCACCATCATCACAGTCATGATCAATGCTTGCTTATGATGTTTTCTTATGAAGCTTTCTTCACACTCGGATGACGGCAATGACTCTAGATATTTATTCATGTTGAGAATCAAGTTGTTCTGTTCAACCGCCTGGTTGTCTTCTTAATGGAACTGTTGGCACTGTAGTATGTAGAATGCTCAGAAGGTCAGCAAGTGATCTTGGACCTTTGAGCTGGACTTGACTACAGATTTCGATACACAACCCTTGAGTTACCAAAGCTACAACTGCACGAGACGCTAGCTTCGGTTCTGCAGAATACAATAGGTGACAGTTTCTCAATACAGTACTCAAGCAGAGAGCCACAGGTATATCTAAACCGTAGTGCAGCATCCCATCTTTCTGCCACGTTGCCTTGGAAGCAGCTAAAAATTTGCTTTTCCAGCTCCCAACTTGTTCGTTCATGATCCATTAGATGCACATCATACCATTTTCTGGCGATAGCGCTCGAATAACGGCGCATATTCAAAATCTTTGTGTCGTCGGAGTGCCACATATTCTTGTCACAGGCGTACTCGAAAAACCACAGCCAGTAGTGCACACTTTGCGAGTCTCCTTCAAAAACATCCGGCTCTACAATATATTGTGCCGATTTCTCTTGATGAAGCAATTGGACAAAAGTTCTCATTATTTCACTTTGTTGCATCGTTTGCCTTTGCAGTTCTTCTATAACAGTCAAGACCAGGCTCACCTTCTCGGCGGGAGTTTCCTCTTTGAGGGTGCCACGGCATATGGGTTCCAGAACGAGTTCGCTCAGTGTCTGGAGCTGTAGGTTCACTGTCACCGATCCTGTTTGCACCAAGGCTTGGTGGCTGATTGCAGCTTCTTGCAGCACCACGTTGATCCGCCCGGTAGAACTAAATTTGTGAGGAAGGTCCGTCGCTGGCTCACTGTGCACTTGGTATCGGGTGAAAACAACAGACTCCGATGACGCCTGGTCGACAAAAAACATCCGGCTCTACAATATATTGTGCCGATTTCTCTTGATGAAGCAATTGGACAAAAGTTCTCATTATTTCACTTTGTTGCATCGTTTGCCTTTGCAGTTCTTCTATAACAGTCAAGACCAGGCTCACCTTCTCGGCGGGAGTTTCCTCTTTGAGGGTGCCACGGCATATGGGTTCCAGAACGAGTTCGCTCAGTGTCTGGAGCTGTAGGTTCACTGTCACCGATCCTGTTTGCACCAAGGCTTGGTGGCTGATTGCAGCTTCTTGCAGCACCACGTTGATCCGCCCGGTAGAACTAAATTTGTGAGGAAGGTCCGTTGCTGGCTCACTGTGCACTTGGTATCGGGTGAAAACAACAGACTCCGATGACGCCTGGTCGACAAAAAACGTCACCCACATGTCTGGTCTTCAGAAGCTGTCGGCTGTGCCAAAATGTAGCATCCCTAACTATAACGGCTATATAAAAGACAATCTCAGTGAGACGGGTGTTGTCTGCCATTTAATCTCACTTCATCTTCACTTCTCCCCTAGCCACCCTCTTCGTCTTCTTTCATGCATCCAGCACAGACCGCTTCAATCATTATAGAACATATTGCTTAAATCTACAGATGACAATAAAGGAATGTTTTAGACCTAAGGCAGGAGATGACAGGAAAAACTTTGCAAACACACCTGGAGTACAGATAAAAATTGGGTAATAAAGTTTTCCTAAAAGAGTTGATGTATTTAGAAAAATTAATGCAGATTTATTAAAATCAAACTTTTTAAAATCAAACATGTAACAAACTAAGAAATTAGTGTGTATCATTAAATTATGTTCTCCCAGAAAGTGAGCTTTACACATACTGATCTACAGGACACAAATTACATGACTACACTTACAGAATAAAAACTTGCATGAAGCTAGTTGAAAGCATGCGCACAAAAATCACTGGTCAATGTGGTGCCATACAATAACACTCAATACTGTACTTCGCACTGATTCAAGAAAATTCATATTAATGCTTCTTTCAAAAATTAATTGTGATTACCTTTCTCAAGCTCCGATCTTATGCAAATACTTTTGTATCTCTATTTGCATATGTCAGCACCAGTTCCAACATGTATCGGCAATCTAGTCATGCCTGGAATCAATCTACTTGCCATGCTTGCACCTGTGACAAGTTACTAAAGTTCATAAAACCTTTATTGACACTATTCAGTTTACTCTCGGAATTATGCAAGTGTGAGAAATTTTATGCTCTTTATGTACTGCACATAAAATTCATAATGTAGTGCGCATAAAATTCATAATCTATGCTGACAACACTACTGTTTTGTTTTCGTGCAATAATGCTCTGGAGCTAGTATCTGTGACTGACTCTTGTTTATCAAAAATATATTCATGGTGTCAAGATTAATGCTGATAAAACAAAGGCAGTTTTATTTCAAGCGAAGAATTAGAATATGTCTTTGCAGGGACGTGATGTTAGGGCCTTCTAAAATTGAACTCGTCCCTTCTGTGAAAACACTCGGGGTCTTTTTGATGAAAATATGAGCTGGAGCGATCAAATTGATGTTCTTGAAGGCAAACTCTCCCAAATTACTGGACGTGTTTTCTCTCTTCACTACATGCCTCGGAAGATTAAAGTGTTTATTTATAATGCTTTATTTGCGAGCCACCTTCATTATTGCTGCCTTATTTGGGGCACCACATCTGTTACAAATATTACCTGCCCGCTTGTAATACAAAAGAAAATTGTTCGCGTATTTAGTGATATGCCCTTTGACTTCCCATCTGAACCCCTATGTAAGAAACTTCACGTAATTAAAGTCAGTGATATGGTTAACTAGCGCCTTGCTCTTGGATACCTAAAAGAAACCAAACGAACATAAGCCTTGTTTCATCTCTGGCCAGATTAGAACACAACATCCCATGCTATAACACCAGGTCCCCGGAATAGTGGCATGTGCTGCATGTGCGTTAAACTTATGATAACCATATGATTTGTTACTCTCCCCACTTTGCTGAATAATCTCAGATCTGCGTCCATTGATGCACCTAATTGTTCTGGCAGAGAACTTCCTGGTCAGACAGACAGCTTGTAAGTGCATCGATAAATAACAACCACCACAAGTTTGAATTACAACCAAAAAAATTTCTTTAAACAATTGTCTACATGCATGTAGAAAATTTGGGGTTCACTATGTACTAACACAAATTATAATTTTATTTAATTCAAGATGAAAACTCCCCACCAGAACAAAATATCACACTGGTGATGCAAATGCAGTAGGCTCCACAATTAATCTTTTGCAATACATCAATAACAAAAATTAAGTACTGAATGACAATTTCTAGAACTGCATACAAATAAAACTTCTATTCTATTCACACAAACATGCTGAGCAACATAATCGCAACGTCAAGCTCACAACTCACCTTCCCAGAGGAACCCATGATGAACATCCTTTCCAGCTCGTCCATGAAAGCAGCTGCCGAGATGACACCCACCAGGAGACCAGCGGCACCTCGTACGCATGGCATCAGTCGCTCAAGTAGGCACCCACCAGCTTCCAGCTCTAGGTGCATGCACCACACTACTGTGATGCCACCGCGGTGCAACGACATCCCCCAATCAATCCCGAAACTGTGGGCCCAGTTCATCTTGGCCCAACACAACAGCTTCCAAAGAGCGACCGATACGAGTAAAGAACCAAGTTTTCAGCACCAACATGCTTAGGTTTCACGATGGTAGAGCTTTACAAAATGCTTCACGAGAAAAATGAGTACTACATCCACTTTCTTATTGGAGAAGAATCACACAAATAATGCAGCATCGAAGTTACACGATGCCACTCATAGTTCAACCAACCCCAACTGACAGCAAAGGCAAGTCCGATTCCATTCAAGCAAGCTGTGCAATATAGTATTAGCTCTTTAGAATAGCATGGAGATCAACCGTAATCTGAATCCAAGCACTCGTAGCGCCCACAGATGCCGCAACGCAGGGCGCTTTTGTCGGCGCTCTCAGTGGGTGCCTTGGTGCCGGCTGTTGAAGTGAAAAATAAAGAAGCACAGCGCGTGCTTGAGGTGCAAGCTCAGTACGCGCAGCACGTGCAGAAGCTCAGCACGCGCAGAAGCGTGCCACACTGGTTGTCGCAGCCACGTCGCTCGGCTCGCCACCTTCGCCCTTCTGTAAAAGTAGGGACAACGGCACGGCTCATACGGCCACCGTTACGTATCGCCTACATTGGTGACCCGGGAGAGCGTGCCTTCCACCGAGTGACACGCTGCCATTGCCACCTGGCCGGAGCCGCAGTTCGACTTCACTGCCGCCGTTCTCGTCCAGCTACGTCGGCACATGGTTTGCCCAGTTCGAGGCGGTTCTGGAGCTGAACGACGCATGGATCCAGGAGTTCAAGCATGTGGTACTCCTCAACGTCCTGCCGCTTGCTCTCCAGCTCCATCTCGAAGTTCCATCGCCTGGCCCGCGCCCGTACGACAAACTACGGCAGTCTGTCCTCAACTTCTATGGCACTGCCTACCGCCCTCTTTCAGAGGTTGACGGCACGGTGCGAGACTGCCTACGCCCTCCCGGCAAGCACCAGACGCATCTCTTTCAACGCCCGTGAGTGAGTACGAACTTTATAATCCACCATCAGGCAAGCCTTCCTTCCTCGACTTGCCCTGATACCGTCTCGTTGACCACCTGATGCGCTGCCACACAGTCCCTGGCCTCCGGCTCTCTCCAGGGGTCTCTTTCGTGCGAGTACGCGCACAATGTTGTCGTCGAGGGTATCGACACTACCATGACAGCAGCCACGTCATCGCCATTCTCGCCACCAACGATGGCAGGCGACAGTGGTGCCATCGCTGACCCAACGCCCGCTCCTGTGCCGCCCGCCATCAAGTCTGGCTCCAACGACATCGCTCCTCCGACGACACCCGACCCGTCCATGCCGTTCACTGAGCCAGCCTCTGAGATGGCACGCGAGCCCTGCACCGTGCCGACTCCGCTGCCTTTGACCTTGCTGGCTATCGCCACAGCGGACACGGGCCACAACCTTCTGCGACCCCAGCTGCATCCCACATCAGGCGTCCTCAACGAACCACCGGACGCTCCTGTGGCACCTGACCCCACTTTGCCTGGCCGGCCAGTGGCTTCCTCAGGATGCGAATCAGCGCAGGATCATTATCGCTTCCCAAGGTATGCCACATCCCCGTGCAGTGCACGCGCCATGGCCCGTCCAGCACTCCATCGCTAGTGCGCGCACCCTATACGCCATTTACCAGTGCGGTCCGTGATGCGCCACCGGCAATGCTCGCGCAGGTACCGTCGACGTACCATTCGCCTTACAGGCCTCCCCCTTCCTCAAGATGCATGTTCTGAGCATTATATCGCCTGCTGGACGTGCCCCTCCCAACAGCATCCATTCAGCGAGTCCCTCGACCGTTGCGGAGCTCCCAGTGCCGCCTGCCTGAGTGGTGATGGCGACCCGATGCCTTCACGTTGAAAACTCGGACTGGCTATGGACACTTTTCTATCGCAATTCAACTGGCTTGCCATTTTAACATTCCGTCTGGGCGGGGGCCCTGTAGTGCCCACCGACGCCGCAACGCAGGGCGCTTTGGTCGGCGCTCTCAGCCGGTGCCTTGGCGCCAGCTGTCGAAGTGAACAATAAAGAAGCATAGCACGTGCTTGAGATGCAAGCTCAGCACGCGCAGTGTCCTTCTAGAAGCTTGCCACACTAGTCGTCACAGCCACGTCGCTCGGCTCGCCACCTTTGCCCTTCTGTAAACGTAGGGACGACGACACGGCTCAGACGGCCGCTGTCATGTCCTCCTACACACTGCTGTCCAGCAACATAAAGTAAAAATCAGTAAGGTGTTCATGAGGGCTAGTTGGCTCTATATAGAACTGAGGTTTGAACAGTGCAAATAAAACGAGCACACGAAGAAACAAATAACACAAACAAGCGCCGACTGCCAAATGCAAGCTTAAGCAAACTTCCAGTTGGCAGTCAGTGCTTGTCTGTGGTATTTGTTTCTTCGTGTCCTTGTTTTATTCGGGCAGTTTAAACCTCAGTTCTAAAAGTAAAAATGTTTAAGCATAGCTATATCAGTTACAAATAAATGCCAAACA
Source organism: Dermacentor silvarum (assembly GCF_013339745.2). NCBI lineage: Eukaryota > Metazoa > Arthropoda > Arachnida > Ixodida > Ixodidae > Dermacentor > Dermacentor silvarum. The sequence continues at coordinate 367,218,673 of NC_051154.1, forward strand.
ATACTCTGTGATGAGTGAATATAATCAAAACCACAGGCTGGCATGGAAACATTTTCCCCCACTATTGTGCTGGCACGAAAGAGTGACATGCCGTTTGTAAATTTACATGCACAACATACAAACATGCAGTGACCACTAACTAGCACACAAAATCACAAATTGAAACGGCAACTAAACAAGAAATGTTCCTGAACTACCTAAAGCACTACAAAAGACGTGTAAGACGCTAAGTGCCCACATAAAATTTCATTAAGTGAAAAGGGGCACTTTAGGTACTGTTACGTTCGGCGACCAGCGGGGGCAGCAAACTTGAAGTATCTCCTGATTGCCTGTGACGGATCGCTTCAGGAGGCTGAAAAATGTCCCGCCGGGAAAGATCAGCAGCGACACCATGCCTATACACCTTTCAAAGAATACGTGTCACCCGGGTGCCGACCACGACGCTAGGAGGAGGAGACTCTTGGAAAAAGGCCGCTACTACGACGCTTTCTCACGGCCGCTCGACAGACTAGTTGGCTGCCAAGGTTGTTCCCCAAACAAACCCGTCGATGGCTGGCCCTTCCAGGGAACCCAGACACATCAGTTCAACTCGGGCGTGAAGCCACCTGTCGGCGAGTGTCTCCTCCTTTCTAGGGGGCACTGAGCAGTGTGTGCCCGAGGGCACTACTCCGAATGTGTTCAGGAAACGAAGGCGCCGGGGCATTATGCAAACCCTCGCCCTTAAGGCGGACCCTTTGGTGACTCTCGATGCTCCGATTGGAGGATGATGGGACCGTAGCTTGGCCAGAGGGCTTTTAAGGGGACTTTTGCGGCTCTCTGGTGTGCTTCGATGCAGGGTGCTTCGACCCAGTCACGCTAGTCTGACGAGACATAACGTCTCATTTTCCAACTTTTCATGTAAATAATGTAAATAAACCCAGTACTCTTCATTCTCGATGAGTACCTGTTCCTCCCTTCAACAACGTCTTCAGTGTGGATGAGGCGGACGACGTCATGGGCCAGCTACCACTTTGGATATGCCCAACTCCAACTCTTACAACTAGTGGCGAGATGCACCGGTGGTGTAGGCTAGAGAGCGACCTGCAGTTCGACGTCAGACTCCGATGCCACAACTCCCAACACCTACAACTGGTGGGCAGCGGTGAGATTGACCTCACAGATCTTGGGACAGACATGGTGACCGACCGGTATTCTGATGAAGTTGGAGGCGACTTGGAATGACGACCTCTTACAACTGACTGGATACGGCGGGGGACTGGTGATATGGTGCTGCTTATGTGGGTAAGCGTTTGGTTTTGGCTGTAAGATTTACCACGCTTCGATTTTTCTGGGTTTGTAGAATTGAATCGCTGGGGATCTTTTACTTGTATTCTGATTCTGAATTCTGATTTGAGTGTGTATCGCAGTAAGTATTGTGTGACAGCAGAGCCAAAGCTTAAATGTAGCGACCATGGTCCTGTTGAGTTTGACGAAATCTGGCCTGTTGTGGTTGTGTGAAAAGCTCGAGGTAGATGTAGAGGAGGACTTAGCGGAAGCAGAGATTCGTAAAACCATTCTCCAAAGTGACAATGATTTGAATATCATCGAACCTCTCGGCAACAAAATTTTAAGCAAAATACAGAAGCAGGAAGCAATTAGGCAGGAACAGAGAAAAATTAGACAGGAACAGGAAGAAAATAGGCAGAAGTTGAAAAGAATTTTGCAGGAGAAATGCAGTCCAGAAGAAAGAGAAGTAGGCCGGAAGCATGTAGCATCGGTGGAGAGATACATTGGATGTTTGGAGCAATCGAAGAAAGACAACAGTGGCTTGAAAAAACGGTAGGTTGGAGGCAGCGAAAGTGGGAGGAAGTCGCTAGCAGGGTTTTGTCGAGAGACGAAGAGGTTAGTACCTGTGAGGTTAGCAGCTAATTCAAAGATGAACTCAAAGTGTTAGCTGCTAACGATGCCTTAGTGGCGACAAAGGCCATTGAAGGCCGTAGTGAGAGCGACGAAGTGTTGTGCTAACAGAGCACTGTAGAAACAGCTAGGCCAGCTGTGAATTGGCAGTCACCGTGTGTGGGCATCGCAGGAGTTAGCGAGGTCGAGTCAGGGCTGCGTGCCAATGCGCAGTGCAAGCTGGACAATGCGGTTGTGGGCATTCGCAGGATTGCGAGCTGTGTAGCTCAAATGTAAACAACCGCATGGTTCAGGAATCGGTAAAGCTGTCCGCCAGTCTAGGTTGCCAAAAGAGGAATGATTTAGGCATGAATCATTCAGACTGTGCGGGTGAGGCAGCGATTGAGATCGAGAAGCTGTGTGACGATGCACAGTGTGAGCTGGACAATGCAGTAGAGGGCAGTTCGCAGGAGTGCGAGTTGCGTAGCTCGAGTAAAGACTGCTGCAAAGAGGGAGAGGATTTAATAGTAAATCACTCCGACTGTGCGGGTAAGACAGCGATCCAGACTGACGAGATATGTGATGGTCGGCACGAGGCGCGAGAAGATTGCACACAAGTGTGTTCGAAGAAAAGGTGCCGTAGAAGGAAGCATCGTCAGGATCGGAATGCAGCAGGGAGTCTGACGCAGCCTAGCAAAGTGAAAGGCGTCAAGATGCATGAGCGGGGCACAAAGAAAAGAAAGGTGCGATCAGTTTTCGATTAAAGCGTGTCCGAGCCGCCGGCTAAAAAGCGTCAAAGAAGCCTGCTCTGCACAAACGCGGACAAAGGGCCTGGGGCCATTATGTTCCCCGTCGTTCCATTGTTTTTTTCGGGGTGCAGCATGCAGTGCGAAGGGGTGCAAGGTAGCAGGATGAGGTGAGGCGATAGGGAGACGCGACGAGGTCAACTGAGGTCGTTTTGAATCATGTCGGCAGGGCACAAATTGGCAGGAAACTGTGAAGTCTCTAAAGAGTTGACGGAATGTCAGGCCTTTTGTTGTTCCTGGATGGCCAGAATAGCTTTCAGGGCGCGACCTCCTCGAGTACGGCTCAAAAGTACAAGTCCGACGTAAACAATCGGAACGACAAGAAAAAAGGAAAGTTCCGCAGAAAGAAACACTTTCTTTTGTTTCTTTAAAAGGATGGATAGTAGGGCGAGTTGGTACGGTAACATATTCTTGGTATAAGCGCAAAGAAGACACGGACGGTGGCTGAAGAAGACAGGACGAGCGCTAACTCACAACTAAATCTTTATTGGAAATAACAACCATATATAAGTGATTGCAAAAACCGTAGCAAATAAAAAATCACATGGTCGAAAGGATAACAGTTACCAGAAAAAAATCAGAAAATGGTGAAGCCACTAAAATTTAAACACGAAAAAACACTACTACCCACTGATGCACGCGCTGAGAAAGTATTGAAATTCACCTTCTGACAATGATAATGATGCCTGGCTAACACAAGTTTCTCCTAGTCTTTTTTATGAGAAATGCCTCAATTATTTAGCATGAAGTTTGGCATTTGTGTCTAGAAAGGACTTTTGTGTCCTCAAACAATGGCCTACAACCACACTTAAACATCTAGCCTTCTCATCTAACCTCGCGCTATTGTTTGTAGGCGGCAAGGGAATATGCACACCCTCGCCCTCAAGACGGACCAGTCCCTTCGGTGAGTCTCGACGCTCCGATTGGAGGATGGTGAGACCGCAGCTTGACCAGAGGGCTTTTAAGGAGACTTTTGCGGCTCTCTGGTGTGCTTCGACCCCGTCACACTAGACGGATGAGACGTAACGTCCGTTCTCCTATTTCTCATGTAAATAAAGTAAATAAACCCAATAATCTTCGTTCTCGATGAGTACCTGTTCCTCCCTTCAATGTCTTCAGCGTGGATGAGGTGGATGATGGCATGGGCCAGCTACCACTTTGAATATGCCCAACTCCAACTCTTACAACTGGTGGCGAGATGCACTGGTGGCGTACGCTAGAGAGCGACCCGCAGTTTGACGTCGGACTCCAAGGCCACGACTCTCAACTCCTACAGTACTTCAAAAGGAGCCATAGGAATGCGCACACTGATATACAAACAGTAATATTGAAAAGATAGCATTGCTTTGAATTAAAGCAAGTGATAAGGGGATTTATTAACAGAAAACGACAGGCGAAAAACCAACGCAGCTGCAAGGGAACAACGGTCTCGGTGCCAACAGCTAGTGATCTGAGTTCGCCTTCTACATCGATGATAACACCCCTCTACTGCTTGCTTCCTGTTCTTCTTCATTACACAAGTAACCAAAGTATCTTGTTTGCATGAATATATTGCGCGAGCAACATGACGCAGTTTTTGAACATTGTTTGATTGCCACTTTTAAAATGCTTGATGTGCATGCCCAGACGCTTTTCATGCATGACAGTTCATAGGAACTTACAAGTGCTAGGCTGCATATACTTAAATTCACATAAATTTTACATAGGCTTGTAGCTGTGTATTGGGATAAAACAAACTTGTTTTTAATATTTAAAAGTAAGTTTAACTTGTTTTTTGGGGCCGCATGCACAAACAAAAATACTGAAAAAAAGAAAGTGTGTCTGGCACAGTGCCTACAAATGCCTATGATGTTGCTCCAAAAACCTGGATCAAGAATACCAGCAGCCAATGTTACTCTTATAACTAAGTGCCCAAACCTAATTGTCCAAGCTGAAATGTTGCTGTTACTGATTATTACGGACACTACTAAAGACCCAACACCAAAAATAAAGGTTGTAATGCAGCATACCAAGAGATATTGTGGCCACACACGCACACACATACACATATATGGATCTTGAACAAACTTGGATCACTTAGCTAATCAATGAAATCACTCTAGGTGGGAGATTGGACAAATAGATAAATGTTAGGAGTAATTTAGTAGAAACAAAGTGATCACAGCCACAATGTTTTCTTTTTTGGTACCAAAAGATTGCTTTCGGCCTTTCCTTCTGCTAAGGGTGAACTTAATAAAACATCAGAAATATAAAAGATCAATTCAACTTTTTTGTAGAACTTCCCTTACAGATTGCCTAACCGGAGACCGATGAAAGCCTGACAATATAAGAAAACTTGTTAGGATAAATTCAACCACATTAGTGGAAAACAATAGCACACTTCACTCCAATCTTCAAGCTCGAATACAATATGTGCCTATGGGTTTCTGAATGCTTAAATGTGGGCATGATAATGATCACATGCCATGTCCAAATGTGTATCCATATCTCTCTGCAGCTTTGATTGCTTAGTTTAACTAGACAAACATGAAAGGCTGCTAAGATTCATGCTTTTTTGTAGTGTTCGGCTCAGGCATTCTTTTCAAGCATGCATTTTCATCAAACCTACAAGGCACTTCACATTACTATATAGACTTGACTAATAGCAGCATCCACAACATCGCACAATGAGTTTCTCCCCAAAATAATTTCCAATTATGAGCTTGAAAAAAGTCTACTAACACTCCTGATTCAAGGACATGAAAACAGCTACTTTCCTGTGAAAAGAGCAGCAAGCAGAGCTTAGCTGCATCACTCTGTTAGTCATACATTTAAAGTTTCATATAACACGATCGGAGCAAAAAGATGAAGTATAATAAATTTAGCAAGTTAGTAAAGATTCAGCACTTTAAGCTAGCATCATGCTACCACATGTTTGGAAAAACATTTTGAGCACTTGCACACCACACACACTGAACACCTTCAAGTATCACTTCGCTTCTGTCACCTTGCTACTGGTTTGTGACTGCCTCATTCAGAGTGGCATGTACTACTTTACCTTCAGTAAAGAAAGTAACATGATGCACTTTCAAGAAGGAAGTAGTGATCAAGTGCAAGTGGGGAGGGTTTTTAAACACAAGACACAAAGTGAACAGCACTGGCACCAAATGCTGCAAGTACAACTGCTCACTGTAAGAATTCCCAAGTTTTTTTACTGATGTCTGAGCCCATTCTTTCCACAAAAAGTGCAGAAAAAGGTGGCAGGGCTTTTACGCAAATGTATCATCATCATCAGCCTATATTTATGTGCACTGCAGGAAGAAGGACTATCCCTGTGATCTCCGATTACCCCTGTCTTGCACTAGCTGATTCCAACTTGCGTCTGCAAATTTCCTAACTTCATCATCCCACCTAGTTTTCTGTCATCCTCGACTGTGCTTCTCTTCTCGTGGTACCCATTCTGTAACTCTAATGGTTTGCTGGTTATCTACCCTACGCATTACATGTCCTGCCCAACTCCATTTCTTTCTCTTAATGTCAGCTAGAGTATGGGCTAACCCCATTTGATCTCCGACTTACTCCGCTCTTTTCCCATCTCTTAACGTTAGGCCTAACATTTTTCATTCCATCGCTCTTTGTGCGGTCCTTAATTTGTTCTCGAGCTTCTTTGTAAACCTCCAAGTTTCTGCCCCATATGTTAGCCCCAGTAGAATGCAATGATTGTACACTTTTCTTTTTAATGACAGTGGTAGCTCCCAGTCAGGATTTGGCAATGCCTGCCGTATGCACTACAGCCCCATTTTATTCTTCTGTAAGTTTCATTTTCATGATCAGAGTCCCCTGGGAGTAATTGACCTAGATAACCATACTCCTTTACAGACTCTAGAGGCTGACTGGCGATACTGAATTCTTGTTCCCTTGCCAGGCTATTGAACATTATCTTTGTCTTCTGCATATTTATCTTCAACCCCACTCTTACACTTTCTCGGTTAAGGTCCTCAATCATTTGCTGTAATTCGTCCCCATTGTTGCTGAGTAGGACAATGTCATCTGCAAACTGAAGGTTGCCGAGATATTCGCCGTTGATCCTCACTGCTAAACCTACCCAATCTAAGAGCTTGAATACTTCTAAGCATGCAGTGAATAGCATTGTAGAGACTGTGTCCCCTTGCCTGACCCCTTTCTTGATAGGTAACTTTCTACTTTTCTTGAGGAGAACCAAGGTAGCTGTGGAATCGTAGATATTTGCCAAGATATTCACGTATGCCTCCTGTACTCCTTCATTACACAATGCCTCTACGAGTGCTGGTATCTCTACTGAATCAAATGCCTTTTCATAATCTATGAAAGCCCTATAGATAGGTTGATTGTACTCCGCACATTTCTCGATTACCTGATTGATGACATTGATATGATCCATCGTGGAATATCCCTTCCTGAAGCCAGCCTGTTCTCTTGGTTGACTGAAGTCAAGGGTTGCCCTGATTCTATTGGAAATTATCTTGGTGAATATTTTATACAATACTGAAAGCAAGCTAATGGGCCTATAATTCTTCAATTCTTAACGTCTCCCTTCTTACGAATTAGAATATTGTTGGCATTCTTCCAGCTTTCTGGCACCACTTGAAGTCGTGAGGCATTGCGTATTTCAAGCATAATAGATCCTCTATCTTTGATTAAATCGACTGTTATTCAATCTTTTCAAGTAGCTTTTCCCCAAGTTATGTCTTGAAAGGCCCTTCTAACTTCATCGCTAGTTATAGGAGCCTCTGTATTCTGTTCATTACTTCAAATGAAAGTAGCTTGGCTGCTCTGGGTAGTGTACAGGTCAGTATAGAATTTTGCTGCTTTTACTATGTCATCGAAATTGCTGATGATATTACCCTGCTTATCTTTCAGTGCATACATCTTGCCTTGTCCTATGCCAAGTTTTCTTCGGACGGATTTCCATGCTGCGTCTATATTTTACTGCTTCCTCCATCTTTTGCACATTATAATTTCGAATGTCCTTTACTTTCTTCTTGTTGATCAGTTTTGACACTTCAGCGAATTCTATATGATTTCGAGTTTGACACTTTCATGCTTTGTCGTTTCTTTATTAGGTCCTTTGTTACTTCGAAGAGCTTACCTACTGGTTGCATTGGTGCCTTACCTCCCACTTCAATTGCTGCTTCTGAAATCAGCCTAGTTGCGGTTTCATTCAATACATCTATGTTGTCTTCCTCTTCCTGTTCTAAAGCTGCATATTTGTTTGCGAGCACCAGTCTGAATTGGTCAGCTTTTACCCTTACTGCGTCTAGGTTGGCCCGTTTCTTCTTGACTGATTTTATTCTTTCTGTCTTCAAATTGACAGAAATCCTAGACTTCACTAACCTATGGTCATTGCACTTTACCCAACCTAACATTTCTACATCCTGCACTATGTTGGGATCGGCAGAGAATATGAGATCTATTTCATTTTTTATTTCTCCATTAGGGCTTTTCCAGGTCCACTTCCTGTTACTGCGCTTCCTGAAGAAGGTATTCATTATTCAGAGCATATTTCTTTCCAAGTCAATACGGTACCACAAACACAAGAGGGAGGAGGAAGTGGTGACAAGAGTACAACCTTGCTCATTCTTGCCCAGGCCCTGTCCGGACTTCCAGCCATGTCGCAGCAGCAGCTGGTAGCCGAGATTGTCCTAGGAGGTGCAACCCCACAGGAGGAGAGAAAGGAGGGAGGTGTCAAGTAGAACCAACACGAACAAGCGCCCCCAGCAAGTAGTCCCGTACGCCAAGGCAGTGGCCACCCGCAGAGACAGCAGTGGCGGCCCTCTACCCCATGCCCGGCACCACTAGCATGCTTGGTTGGGAAACAAGGAGCACACACGACACACACACGCTCAGTCAGTTCCCAAGAGAAGCCCACCTCCCTTCCCATTCATAGCTCTTATGGCAACCGGAATCAGCTCTATTGAGACCCACACGGTGAAAGTAGATTGGGGAAAGGGTGAAGTTGGCAGCCACCTGAAAGTTGGCTAAAGCTACAAAAGAAGTCCAATAGATTTTCAAGACAAAAAGTATGCATTTGAGGAGAAAAAAAAGTTTATTCCACTCTTAGCATCAATCTTGGCAGCATTGCCCTTCCAGTTCAGCCACTTCATGCTTCTTTCTTTCAGATGGATGCCAACTCTCGCCATAAATCTGTCTCTAACTTGCAAGTTGTGCAAAATTCATTTAGTTAATGTTTCAGCGCTTCAACTTGTGCCCTTTTGCTGCAAATCGCTAGCCTCTTTGTCAACTCAGTAAAGCAAATGCCCTTAGAAAGATAGTAGCCCCAGGTAATATGTATCCTTGGACCAACATAAATTTTATTTCAACTGTGAAGTAAGAGGAACATGTGTGGGTTTGCCTTGTTGCTTCATACTACTTTTGGGTGGATGCTGTATCTTCATTTAATAGCTCTTACAGCACTGAAAGTTGCCAGATCCCAAGCGTACACTTCAATAGCATCAGAAAAGATACCCAAGGGCATGAATATAGAAGAGCAAGTGCACGGATGGAGCAAGAGAAAGATGGAGTGCCCATTCTCCATGTAGAGGCCAAGTGAAACACTGAAACACTGACAGACGCACTTCCAAAGCTAAACAGTTCAGTTTAAAATTGAAATGAAAGGTAAAAATATTCCTTTGGGAAATTTAGTCTGTTAAAGGACATCCTTGTACGAATGTGATGTTAATTCTGCAGGAAGATGCATAGATGTTTGCCAAATCATTTGCCATTGCACTGCTTAACCAGCCTGTATGAAAGTGTCTGAGAAAAAGAAAGGGGATGCACAAGGCTATGCAAGTAAATGGATTCCTTGTCAGATGACCAGTAAGTGAATGGAAGAATACTCTTAGTAAAGCTTCAGATGATCAGTGAGAAAATGCTTAAACGGGACTGTTAACTCCTCGTGCAACCTTGCTTAATGACAAAGCACGAAAGATGCCACAACGAGCCATAATGTGAATAAGCACCAACTCATTCAAACACTAACATAGTGTTCTAAAGTATGCGGCCCTATTAGCAAGCTATGATAGTTTCCCATTGAATTAAACCATATGATCATGCTCCAAAGAATAAAACAAAAATTACAAATTTAAAGTCAGCGGTTTTACATGCCAAAACCATGAACTGATAATAAGGCGCGCTGTAGTGAGACACTCCGGATCCCTTTTGGCAACCTGGCTTCCTTTAGCGTGCCCCAAGGCACAGTTGGGCTCACTCATACAGTCCTACTTATAATGAATGCTTGCTTATAGCTTTAAGACAATGCCATCATTAGAATTTGTATCTAGACAATGACAGACTGAACACACATTCCCCCTTCCATATGTGGTGCAGGAGCTTTCCTCTTTGTGCCCGTGTTCTTCCTCGATATGGGATATGCAAAATGCTGATATATCACTACTCTACACATGCTAGACACAATCAGGATGGCAGACCTTGTGCCCTTCCTTTTTTTCCATCTTCCTCTTTTTCGCACACAGCCCTCAGCTTTGACAGCCCTGAGAGTACGCAGCTGTCCATCTCAATAAGCGAAAGGTAGAGGTGCGAGAAAGCGTGCTTATAAAATTTGTGGCACACATTCCTTGCTCTGCTCAGAACTACACTTTATTTGCCAATTAGCACACTGCACACAGCAACATTGATATTGATATTACTCCTGTGGCACATGCATGGAGGTGATCAAAATGACAAACTGCACAGCCACGTCCCCCATTAAAAGTTTCCTATTTTCAACGACACTTGTTTAGGTAGTGTGATGGACTTCAGCATAAGTGAGATCGCAAAATGATTTCAGTCCTCAGTGCTGTGTATGCAACATGCAAGGCAAGCTGCTGTGCCACATTCTTCTTTCTTTCTCGTTTATTTGAGACAATTTCATACATTGCCTAGGAAAAAAATGGAAAGGAGACCTTAACAATGGGTTCCACAGCAAGCTAGCTAGCCCACTACAAATGCAAGGTATGCTGACTCACTGAGGAAATTAAGATGAAACTATGGTTTTGTGAAATAAACTTTTGTTGCTGCTCTAAGCTGAAGACACGATTGTCTATGATGTCTGAAAAGCAACGGGTCTGCAGTGGATCCCTCATATACATACACTCCTTTGCTGTAAGCAAATCTGAAACTGTAGTTTATGGCTCTACACCTTTAAGGATGGAAGACAAGCTCAGCTTGTCAAGCGCAAAATTGCAACACATATGAACGACACGACCAATTACCCAGCACTATTTTTTGTTATTTGTGCAGGCCTGAAGAGATTTTGAGCTGCTGTGTTGCCCCGCTTTGTTTCCAGGTGGTGTGCGTTCATTTTGTGCTTGTAAATAACATCAGATGGTGCGGAGCTGTTGAAAAGTAAAGTTGGGAGCATAGACACTTGTGTGCAGCAAAGCCCACCTTCACTACAGTTAATTTTTTTTCCTCCTAGTAAACTGCTCATTACTGACAGAAATTTTTTGCATGGTCTTGTTCTATAGGATTATCAGAATCATTACCACACAAAAGAAAAGTTTATCGTTCTTGCAAGTTAAAAACATTTGCTTAAGTGGTACACCATTTTTACGAAATAAGACTGACCCGCTTTTCGATCAAGTGTGGGATGTTCACTTAGTGCAAATACTTGAATTACTATAATAAATTCCATGAGATGTTCAGGTCCATTGTAAGTGGGCTCAACTGCAGCTCTTCTATCGCAGATTCAAGAATGTGCAAGTTCAGAGGGAAGGTTTCAGAAGCAGAGTGCCGTGAATGAACAAGGTGAACATTCTCACAGGCTAAGAACACTGGCAGAGGCAAGAGACTCAATCCGCCATTTTCACGGCCCGACGGCGCATGCGCCCTGCCCTGGCGGATTAGTCGCGAAACGTTTTGGAAGGGTCGCGCGCGCGGCCGTGCGGCCCCATCTGGGGGAAACGTCCCCCGAAAAAAAAAAAGCGCTCGGACGCGACGCGCGCTACTGACAACTCGTGCCGTGTACCGCGTTGCAACTCCACTGGTAGCTCGACGTCAGTGCAGTACTGAAAGTGTGCGTAGCGTAAGACTCGCTTTGGTACTGCGACGGGCTTTCTTGTCGACGGCACCAATAAAATCACCGTGCCTATACCATCGTTCGACCGAAACCCGCGTGATAGGCCGTCGAACCGATAACGCGATAGCCGCAACGCCTTCGTTGGTCGCGCTCAATAAATAATCGCGCTCAAAGTGAGTCAAAACATGCCTACGAAGTTGAAAGGTTGAAATGCGCAAGGCTTCGACCCTCTCAAGCCGTGCACATGAAGTTTGAGCCAATGTTGATTTCAGCGAAGCTTAGGCCTGGCTTCGTCGAGTTCGTGCACCCGCTACCGGCGGACCTGTACTGAAAAGTAAGCAAGTTAAGACGAAGGAAACTGCTTTTATAGTTCAGTTCTGGCCTTAGCGATTTGAAATAAACTACTCTTCGCTTCGCACGGCGCGTGCACAATAATCTGCAAGCGGCGACACAGCGCTGTGCCCAACGGCTGTGCCAACATCTGTAGGTCACCGTTCCCGTATATAGGCTGCCGCTCGTATTCGCAACGTAGATGGGTCGGTTTGTACGTGTTGGTATGCTCACGCATTTCTTAATTCCTGGGATATACTGTTTATCTCTGCATCAAACGCGAAACAAGAGACGTACGGTACATTCGGTACAGCAGCATAAACAGCCGCCTCGCTCAGTTATACCAACGGTGTCAGCGATGGCATCCGCGTTTTTGCGGGAGAACAACACGGCCTTTAAATGAGCGCTTATGTGAGCACATTTTTCTCTAATAATGCTTTATGACACGCGCAAACTAAGTATGATGAAGTTAAAGAAAAGCGAGAATCAGTAATAAATTAACAGCCCGATATTTGTAACTGGATCATAGTCGCCGTTGAGTAGCTCAGGCACTCATACTGACTCGTCTCACGGTGGAATAACGCGGCTCATACGAGCAGGTATGTGTGTTTTATTCGACGTTTCGACTTTTTTTTTTCATATCAGCGATGCACCCTTTGCCAATGTTTGACGCTAACAACGATCTGTGGCTGTAGATGTCGATGTAAACAAGGGCACCGCTTTGCTAAATCCGACGCGGAAAGCTGCGCGGTCGAAAGCTTCTTATTTATGCAAAATGTCTAAATAATATGCAAAAAGAGTTGAAAGAAAAGCGAGGTGCAAGTGCAGGAGTCAGCAACAACAAACTCCAAAGCAGCCGCGCCGGCAGAGGGAACTCAGCGTACCTTTATAGGCCACACTATAAACAAAACAGCGCTATCACGCCTGCTCACCCTATATATATAGTTGGTGAGTGCTACATGGCTTCCAGGAACGACATGCTGCCCCGCAGAAGCCATTAATAATTATTCGCGATCCACGAAATGCACAACCGATGCGCACTCAACAAGGGCGCAGGTTCACAAATCAACCGGCGAAAGCCCCGGCACCCTACCAAAACGTTTCGGGTGGCGTGCGGCAGAGGGCAGCACAGGAAAATGAAAAAGGCGGATTAATAGAGGAGGCCTGTGCGATTCGCTTCTCAATTCAAGACTGCATCATACCTGCCAACCTGTGAATTTAAAAATCGATAAATATCCTCCCCGACCATGACAAAGGAAGGGGAGAGGGTGTGTGTTGCAATCAATTTTCTTTAAAGTTTGCCCTGAGCACACCTTTCATGAGATACATACGCAGGTTAACGATTATTTACCTCTAGATGCAGCACACTAGCAACGACAGACTGAAAACCAACACATTGTTTTCATATCACAATTACTTTTTCAGGAACTTTGCTGTTGCTATTTTTGCCAGCATCAAGAACTTCTCTGAATAAAGACAGAAGGAGCTTGCCCTCTTGTACTATATGGCGCCTTTTGCTGCCATGGAACAGTGGCACAGGTACCATCAAAATTGCTTCCTTGGGTGCAATTTTTGCGATCTTATGCCGCCCTATCATTTAACACCTTAAAAACTGTTTTGCGAGCAGAACCTACTTTCGTAAAGCTTGCCGCAACATTAATAAAATAGTGGAACAAACTCGTAAACATTACAAAAAATTTGAGGCAGTTGGCAGGTATGCTGTAAGCGTAAGCTGCGCGCCCAAGTTGCAATGAATTAAATGCTTTTTTTTAAAGTGACGTGTATGTTACGAAGTCTTCTGTGAACATCTGCCCATGGCACATGGTTTGTACTAGCTCAAAACATTGCTCAACCACCTTTCCAGTGCTTTTATGTTCGAAATATTTCAGTTTGTACTTTGTTTCTGCATCTACCCTTCACTCAAGTTTCTAAAGCACACAATCTATGCTAAACTGCATATAAGAAATAAACCCATACGCCACATGAGATTTACTAGCTTTTCAAAGGAGCTAGGCTCCGCTAATATGCTCAGGGAAGATTAGCGGAGCAAGAGCAGTGTGCCCTGCAGCAAATGCAGGTCACTGACAGCCATGACTGAGCATATATGAATACATTTGTGTTTCCACACACATGTACAAATATAAGTCTGTGTGTGCCTTTATACAAATGACTTAAAGAATGAAAACAAAAAGCTGCATGAATGCTCAATGCAACAAGATGAGTGGTAGTTATTTGAAACTACAGAAAAAAATGATTTGTATTATGAGGCACATTTCTATATCTAGTCAGACTAAGCTAGTGCACCTTCACAGCTAGTTTCATCAACTACATTGCTTTTAATGCTACATCAGTTGATGAAAGTTCACATTTACTGTTCTGTTATGGGGTGCCATAACGGAAACTTCTGTGGTTTGAATATGTTATTTTAAAAGTAGCTGAATACACAAGTACCAACAGCAAAAAAAAAAACGATATAAAAGATAGAAGCCGTGACATGTCCATTAGCAATTTAAAAGAAGAGTTCAATAGGCCCTTGCAAGCGTTTGTATATATACACATACATTTCCTTACTGTTGTGATGGTGACATCAAACAGCCACTTGAGCTGCAAGTCTGTCTTATTTGACTATTCTCTTGAAGCTGTCTGCACTTGTTTGGTGGAAAAAAGGAGTATTATTAGTGCAGAAAATTTATCATAAGCTTTTAGTCCATTTCTCAAACTGTTAATTTCATGGTGTTTATGCAAGTTGGAGGAAAGTTACCCATCTGCTACCCATCTTTTGTTTTAGCTTCTTTTGAGACTTGGAAATCCTCAGTTTCCGGTAAGACCAACCCTATTTAATAGGTGCATGCTACCAACACATTGTTGCGGTGAGATGGGTTTATTTACAAGATGATCGAGGGGGCGTAGAGATGAGACTGCAGGCAGTCAGGCATAGCTCTATACCGCGTGCACTCCATCCATCTCCTCTTTGGCTCCGCCGCGCAGCGTAACATCGTCCGGTGCAGACGAAGCTCGCCGAGCGACTTACGGAACTACGTGGTTGGTAGCACTCAATTCGGGAACCCTATGATGGCAGGGCTTCAGGCGGGCCACATGAACCACTTGTGTCGTCCGCAACCGGCGATTATTGGAGGTCAGTTTTGCTATGACGTAGTTGACGTCACTTAATCGGTTGAGTATCATGAATGGACCGCTGTACATTGCGATAAACTTGCGATATAAGCCTTTCTTCCGTGCAGGTGTCCACAGTAAAACGTGATCGCCCGAAGCGAAAGTGACAGGTATATGCCAGGCGTCATAGCGTGCCTTGGTGGAAACTTGCGAGGAGATGGTTCTTAGGCGAGCAAGCCGACGCGCTTCTTCAGCACGACACAATATCTGTACAATAGATGTGCCTTCGTTCACTGTGAATGGCAAAATTGTATCCAAGAAAGTTTGGGGACTGCGAGCGTACAACAGATAGAAAGACGCATACACGGTTACTTCATGCTTGGCTGTATTGTATGCGTACGTGACGAAGGGCAGCACAGCTTCCCAATTCTTGTGATCAGCTGAGACGTAGAGTGACAACATGCTGGTGAGAGTACAATTCGTGCGTTTGGTCAGGTCATTGGTTTGTGGAAGGTATGGCGTTGAATGCGGATAAGTAGAACCACAAAAGGCACAGCAGATCTTCAACAACGTCGGCGGTGAATTGCCGTCCGCGGTCACTTATAACAACACGGGGAGCGCCGTGGGATAGGATGACAGAATGGAGCAGAAAGCACGACACGTCGGCGGCGGTAGCAGAGGTAAGCACTGCAGTCTCAGTATAGCGTGTCAAGAAGTCGACGCACACAATGATCCAGCGATGGCCGGTAGAGCTCTTGGGAAAGGGGCCGAGCAAGTCGATACCAACTTTTTCAAATGGTGAAGTAGGGGGTCTCACTGGTTGCAAAAAGCCTGCAGGAGGCGACGCCGGCTTCTTATGACATTGGCAACCTGGTCAACTGGCTATGTACTGTCTTGTGCTCTTCCAAAACTTCGGCCAATAAAAGCGCTGACATAATCGATGAAGCATCCGGGCAAAGCCCAGGTGACCCGACGTGATGTCGTCATGCATGGCACGAAGAATCGCAGTACGCAGGTGTTCGGGAACGACTAGGAGCAACGAAGCGCCGTCAGCAGAGTAATTCTTTTTATAAAGCAGGGCGTCCCACAGCGTGAATGGAGTGGTCTGACCTGACGTGCGGGCAGCCTCCAATAGGGGTATCAGTGTAGGATCGCAATGTTGTTCACATTTAAAGGTACTGATGTCAGGAAACTCGGTAATGCTGGCAAGGTAGTCGTCAAAGTCGCTAGCGTTGGTATGTGGCGACGGGAGACGTGATAAGCAGTCGACATCGGTTGACACCGACCGCTCTTGTAGGCGACAGAAAAGTTGTATTCTTGAAGGCATAATGCACAGCGTGCCAGCCGTCCTGAAGGATCTCGCAGTCCAACAAGCCAACAAAGGGAATGATGGTCCGTGACTATCTTGAAATGGCGACCGTACAGATACGGCCGAAATTTCTGGATGGCGAAGACAACTGCCAGGCATTCCAATTCGGTGACAGTGTAATTTCGCTCCGCTCGTGTCAGTGTCCGACTTGCGTATGCAACGACGTGCTGGCGCCCATGGTGAAGGTGAACGAGGACGGCGCCAACGACCACACCACTAGCATCAGTGTGTAACTCAGTCATGACCTCGGGATCAAAATGGCGCAATACTGGCCCAGAGGTTAGTAAGTACTTCAGCTGACGGAACGCGTCCTCGCACTCTGCAGTCCATACGTATGGACTGTCTTTCTGAAGAAGGCACGTGAGTGGGTGAGCAAGTTGGGCGAAGTTCTTAATAATCCCGCGAAAATACGAACACAACCCTAGGAAACTTCGGAGGTCTTTTGCTGTCTTCAGTTGGCTGAAACCGCACACTGCAGCAATCTTTTCAGGATCAGGTCGTATACCATCTTTGTCGACGAGAAAACCGAGCACGAGAGTCTGGCGCTCACCAAAGTGGCACTTGGAGTTTAAAACCAGTCCTGCAGTTTGTATGCGATCCAGTACGATGCCAAGTCGGTGATTATGCTCCTTGAGTGTTGCCAAAAATGATTACATCATCGAGATAGCACATGCATATCTCCCATTTCAAGCCGCGTAGCCCTGTGTCCATAAACCTCTCAATAGTTGCTGGTGCGTTGCATAAGCCAAAAGGCATGACATTAAACTCGAAGAGTCCGTGTGGGGTCACAAAGGCAGTTTTCTCCTTATCCGTCGGATGCATCTGTATTTGCCAGTATCCCGATCGTAAGTCAATGGAGAAGTAGGAGGCTGAATGAAGGCAATCGATAGCATCGGCGATGCGTGGCAGAGGGTATACATCTGTCTTGGTGGCTGCGTTAAGTCTTCGATAATCCACACAGAACCTCCAAGAATTGTCCTTTTTCTTGACTAGTATCACTGGAGCTGCCCAGGGACTGCAAGACTCCTGGACAACATCTTTCCGCAGCATTTCTTGAACTTGCTCATCAATTACTTTTCGTTCTGCAGGAGAAACGCGGTACGGCTTTTGGCGAATAGGCGTCGCTTGGCCCATGTTTATGCGGTGCTGCGTGCACGAGTCAGGAAGTGAAATTGGATGCTCGTCTTGTGCGAAATCGAATACTGGTGCATAGCGGACGAGCACCCTTTGCAATTCTTCCCACTCTGAAGAGGACAGCGACGTGGATCGACGAGGACAGCGACGTGTTCATCATGCGGTAGAACTCCGAGGTGTAGTCACGCTTTGCTGCGCTTGTGTCAAGAGAAGCGTCAACGACAGCAATACTGACAGTCGCTTCTGAGTCAAAGGTGGCCAGCTTCAGTCCAGTCGGCAGTAAAACTTGTTGCATAGACGCGTTCACTGTCCACACGTGAGCACGACCATCTAAGCATTCTATAATCGATCGAGCGTATGGCTTTCCTTTGTAGCAATTGCTAAAATTGGGTGGATGTCTCATTTTCCCTTTATTTGTGGTAGCTTGTAGCAAAGACGTATTATCACTAGTTTCTCGTTTACTCTGTGAACCGTCACGAAACATTCAGCTTCCAACATTCGAGTCTTGTCGGTGTAGTCGCCGTGACTCATGCTTGGGCACATTGATTCAAGTGAGAGCCCTTTCACTTATTCACTTACGTTGTCAATAGGGGGGGGGGGGGTAAGTTTACTTGCAAGTAGGGGTAGATGTGTGTAGGTAACGTCCGAGAAAGTTACTATGCCAGTAAGTGGCACTATTTCCTTTTGTAAGTACTCACTCTTAAGTGCCGATGTTCCGGAGTTGAAGTCCTTTCTTTGGAGGTTAGCTATACAGCGCTGGCGGATGAATTAACTTTTTTTTACTCCTCGAGGAAAGTCGTGCCTCGCGAAGGGCTGGCAACACAAGCAGACCTTCTCAAGCAGCAGCCCAACACAGGTTCATTCCGTTCCTTACATATTCCTCATATTCGCATTGTTTATATGCAAATCACTATTTTTGCAGCTAACTAGCGGACACGTCTTCCCTTTATCGTTACACATTTTGCAGCATGAATTGGGCACAGTGCATTACGAACACTCACTTGCATTTCTGACAGCTGATTGCACAGTAGCAGGGCAGAAGCAGTAATGGTTTCGTATTCGTGTACATTCACTGAGGCAACGTATGGCACGCGACCGAAAGTGCCATCTCGTTCCTCTAGAGCAAACTGCTCTGTGAAAAGGGTCAATACTTAATTTTTCATTTAGCCATGTAAACACCTGGCCAACGAGTTCCAATTAGCCACTCAAGAAAGATGGCTTATGCTTCTAACCATAACCAAGCCTTTGTTTATTATTACTATTTAGTTTTGCAAAACTGGCCACTAAACCCAAAGAACTAGCTTCTTACCTGTGTAATTGGCTCAGCAAGAGAAGACTGCTCAAGCTCGATGAGGTTGTCATCATAGACATCAACTCCTTTACCCTGAAAAAAAAGGGGGGGTTTAAGGTTTTTAAGTCTCTACAATCAGTGGCATTAAACATGGTGCTTGAACTTGATAAGCCTTTCACACATAGTGACGCATATAAAATGCAGAAATAAGTGCCCTTCAAAGGGAACATGTATACTTGCACAAAGAAATCGGTAGTCACTTAGTCTACAATCCCCCTCCTCTTCCTTATCCTTTTATCCCCCTTGCCCTTTAAACAAAACCCCTCAGCCTGCTGAGGGAGCTCTTAGTGCATCAAGTGTGAGTGGTTGGTCTGTGAAGGGAGCATTTGATTCTTTCAGCCTTTTCTAGTACATCACCCCAATGGCACAGTCCCACATAAAGGGGGAAAGAGGGGCTTTTAGCAAGGATGTACTCCGATCACAAGGTGAGCTAACTTGTTCTTGGCCGTTTGTGTGCTCATTTATTGCTGAACAGCTAGGGCCATGCTGGTAGCATTTTACCCGTTTCATTGCTGCACCTATTGAACAGTCTTCTTTCTGAGGTTTTACGTGTCACAACCAATTCTGATTATGAAGCACGTCATAGTGGAGGGCTCTGGATTAATTTTGACCACCTGGGGTTCTTTAACGTGCACTACAACGCAAGCACGGGCATTTGTGCATTTCGCCTCCATCGAAATGCGGCTTTGACTAATCTACACGGCTCACGAGTGAATTAAAGGTGCTGCGCGAAAATTTAAAAATACTGGCGCTACTATCGACTAACTGCACTATCTAGCGCATTTTCTAAGCCCTGTTTCATTTCCCAAGTAGTTTGTTTTTTTCCTGAGCGGCGGTGATTTTTAATGGCAGCTCAAAGAGTGCCTCCATGTGTTCACGAAGATGGCAGACGATCCGGTCGCCGGACGCTTGCGCGAACGACATTTTTCTGACGATTCTGTGGCGTTTGCAAGTAATTCTTCTGCTTGTTTCTACTTTTAGAACTTGTAATGTGAAGCTATATATGTTCTTTACACAATTTAGAATATTTTACATGGTAAGGCATACTTTACGGTGTTTTGGTGCTGTATTCAGAGATTTGTACTTTTTCTGAGCTGCTATTTAGCATAATTACCTGTAATACTCATAGTTTAACAGCTCCTCTATTTCTCTCTTTCCTGATATTCAATATAATATTGTGTTTGAAATTTGTAGAGGGAAAAATGTAATTCTGGCACCTGATGGAACAAGGCAGTTACCGCTAGGCAGAAAAAAAAGTGTAAGTCGTAAGCTTTAGGAGCTAGATAATTCAAACTTTTCTGGTTTAGATAAATTGATTTTTAAACATTTTGCATATTTCAGATTATTTTTCTTTTTTTTTTCCTTTTGTGTTTACAAAATATAATTACGAAAACCTACAAAAAGTGGCACATTTTTCCACAGTAACGAAAGAGATAATGAGGATAAATGGCAGATGAATTAGGCTTTTTTGGGGTGGAGCCCCTCCTGTATTTTTGACTTGCCACCGACTCTAGATATACATCTTGACAACCTTTCAAAGTAATTTAGCATTCAGCACTGGCTGTTTGCCCTTAAAACTCGCAGCATGATCGTTTTTTGAAGCCTACGTAGCGGTGACGTAGTGACTGAGCATTTGCCTTGCATGCGGGAGGTACTCGGTTCAAATCCCGGTGTCACCAGAAACCAACAGGTTTTTCTAATGGGTAGCCTGGTGCTTGGCTACTTGTGGGGGTCCCCACTTAATAGGTGCATTGGAACGGGAAATTTGCGCCATGGGAGCGCCCCACATCCCCTTTTTGAGGGTTTTGTGAACACAGAACCTGAAGAGATTTGTATGTTGCATGGTGTTGGCTCTTTGCCCAGAACAATTCACCCCTCAAGAAAGTCGAGTGTCAGGATGCAATTCTATGGTTCACCTGGAAGTAGTATTCATATTTGAAAAAACAAACAGAACGCTGACCAAAATGGTGTTATCAAAGCGGGTAGATGCTTCAGCTTCTACACGGAAGCCGAAATGTCTACCCCCTTTGACAACAGCATTTTGGTAGGCACTCTGTTTATTGTTTTTTTTCTAATGAATCTGATTCCTGTGCAGACGAGATTTCCAATTATTGATTCCTAGTAGAAGTATACCCCCACTCCCACGGGGCACTTTTAATCACAATCGAACCCGATCAGCAGGATGGAATTACTCGATAGCGATTGAATCCATTCTGCAGCTTCTGCAAAGGGCCCAATCGAGACCGAGAAATTCGATCGCGATCGGGCTCTTTCGAAAGTGCCCCACACGATTGGGGCATAAAAGACCACTGTTAACTACGATCCGGGACTCAACAACGCGAGTTAAGACTGCCGAATGGATTAGCATTGTCATCTCACTGTGCAGGACTCTCGACACTTAAGCGCAACTTGTTTCGCGAAACGAAAACGGAACGGCGAACACAAAGATCATCGAAAGAGGTTACGTGGGGATTGTCGATGTTACCTGTCAGACCGACTAAAAACTCGCTTTATCGAGTTCTGGGGCCATAGGTATCGTTTATCGTCTATGCCGATCGAACCACAGAAGCATTGGTGATAAACGCGCTATGATGCAAACTAGACAACCATATACTATCTGCACCACCGAGCCAGTGATAAACATCTTTAAGTTGTCAGGAAAAATAAATAGTCGAATGCGTCCAGCATAGCTTTCACGAAGTCAAGAGTAAAAGGAAAGGGCGAGGACACCTGTCGATACGCAGCAAATAGCCCAACAAAATACAGTGTAAACAGGTCACGCTATTTGTTGTGAAGCGAACGATCTCGGTCCAGCAAAAGACCGTGCGTTACAAATATCCCTTGGACACTGAAAATCGAGCAGCTTCACCGCCCCAATGGAAGAGCAGTGTGCAGATGTTGAGATGGCCTGGAACATGTTATAAACGTGCTGATGTGCATACGACTGATTTCACTGTGATTTGACACGTCTGTAACAAACTATACTGCTGGCACGACTTCCTAAAGCGCTACAGCACCTGCGCAGTCGTGGGGCGTCACTGCGCAATGTCTCAACGTCAACAGCAAAATAAGAAGTGCTACGACACTACAGCACAAAGAAAGCACGCGTAATGAACTGCGCTCAACAAATCATCAACGACTTCTCATTGATTGCAAATGCTCGATATCCTGCTGTTATCGCGCAGTCCGAGGACCCTTAGGCTTAGACCTCATAGAGATTCGGGGTTTTACAAAAATCGCCGAATAACACCACAGCGGCGAACAAACCTCGTTATAGAATGATAAATTCAGATACCTGATAATCTCGAACGTCATGAAACCGAGAAAACCTCTCCGCCATTTGATCACATTTAGCTACAATTCACAAGCGCACGGTAATCACAACGACACCATCGAAAACATTCGAAGCGAAATCCGGACACTGCATCAACAGAGTTGCCAGGCGGAATTACTCACGCCGTCAAACCTATGTTGACCAGCATCGTGTGACCACCGCTGACATGCCGCTGACCAACTGGCGTGAAATATGACATATGCGTTTATAGCTGTGAAATTTCGTTGTTTTATTGACGCCAAATGTACTTTATGGTCAGCGTGCTAACGTAAATGAGTAATTATACTTTAACAAATCTGCTTCGCTTTTCATCATCTCACTTCTCTTGTTTTTACATGTGATTTTAATAATGCTTTAATTTATAGTTTCCATTACGTAACGCATTTCTTTCTTTGCACTACAGCAGCGTAAACTGAAACTTTCTTTCAACGTCGCTATTCAAAACACCGTGTTCCAACTTCAATGTGTCCCGTATATTGTGCACACAGGCCTCAGCGCCTATAGTGCTGTCGCTTTAAAAATCCGCCATGCTTGTGTTTATATGCATTGTTCTCTTCAAATGTGCTGTGGAGGTAACGGTAAAGTCTTAAAAATTTTTATATATACGCCGCGATCGTACTATACGCACGCGCTTTCTGAGGAATGCTTAACACATCGCGTCTCTGTCAGGTGCTGTACCTTGACATCTGACAGAAGCATTGGTACGCTAGGGGTCTTGTTTAGAGAAACATTACATCACATCACTTTATTTCCTTAAAGACCCCTCTAGGGGGCATTACATAAGGGGTGGGTTTACAATATATCCACATGACGTCACTTACAAATAAAATCGGTTACATCATTGAAAAAAAAGTTGATGGACAAGGGATTGCTGCAATTTGGTGGGAAAGGCCATTCCATTCTGATGCTGCGCGCGGAAAAAATGAAGATGAAAATGGGCAAAGGTGCGGGCACGTGGGCGTGACACTTGAAGTTCACGGCCGACGCGAAGAGATATGCGGGCAGGGGGTGCGATGTAAGGGGGATGGCCGAGCGAACTGTAAAATAATTTATGGAACAAAGACACCGTGGCGATGCGACGGCGAAGATAGGGATTTGATAAGCCGGATTCTGCTTTCAAAGATTATACACTAACGCGGTATTGATAAGCGGAATGGATGAATCTAGCAGTGCGGTTTTGAACTGCTTCCAGAGCAGTGGCGAGGTAGGACTGGTGTGGGCTCCAAATCGCGGATGCGTACTCGAGCTTAGGTCTGACGAGCGTTTTAAAACCTAGAAGTTTTACATGTATGGGGGCATGGCGGAGGTTGCGTTTTAAGAATCCAAGTGTTTTTTTGGCAGATGATATGATGTTAGTAATATGAGTACGCCAGGACAGGTCACTGCATAAGGTTACACACAAGTATTTGAATGCGTTAACGGCTTCTACGCGAACACCAGAAATTGTGTACGGAAAATGAAGGGGGTTAGAACAGAGCGAGAAGGTTACAGATTTGCATTTATTAGGATTCAGCATCATTAGCCATTGGCTGCACCAGTTTAAGACGTGGTTAAGATCAGTCTGTAAAGCTAGTTGGTCGAGGGCGTTATTGATAGTGTAATAGATGACGCAATCGTCAGCAAACACACGGATGTTAGTTGATATGTTTGAAGGCAAATCGTTAATATAAATCAAGAACAAAAGGGCCCCAAGGACGGATCCTTGTGGTAAACCTGAGGTTACTGGGAGGAAATCAGAGGTTTTGTTACTAATAAGAACGGTTTGAGAGTGGTTAGCCAGGAATGCCTTAATCCATTCAAGAATATTGGGATCTATGTTTAAGTGGCTAAGTTTTAGTATTTTTATTTTGTGTGCTATTTTGTCGAATGCCTTTGCAAAATCTAAGAGAGCGCCTGTCTGTACGTTGCGATCGAGGTTATCGTGTAAATCGTGAAGGAAGGTGGCCAGTTGAGTTTCGCATGACAGACCTTTGCGAAAACCATGCTCGGAAGGGTTAAAGAACTGGATCGAGTCTAGATGATGCATGATATGAGAGCAAATGACATGTTCCATGACCTTGCAAGGAACGCTGGTTATGTAAATAGGTCGGTAGTTCAATGGTGAGTTTTTGTTACCTGATTTGTAGATTGGAAGAACCTTTCCCATTTTCCAGTCCTCGGGTAAGCTTGCAGTTGCAAGAGACTGGGAGTATAGTATACATAGATAGGCAGCAGAAAGCAGAAATACATTTAGTGTTTTTTAGGAACTTTGTGGTAATATCATCTATACCAGATGATGAGGAGAGTTTAATAGTTCCCATCTGAGATGCTATGCCGTAGACAGAGAATACAATAGGTGGAATTTGCGGTTCACTGGAAGGGGGGGGGGATAAAAAAGAACATGGTGCATCACTTTCTACAGTATAAACCAGATGAAAAGGTACAATTAAATATATCAGCACATTCCTCATAGGACAAAACCTAATTGAATTCGTTTGTGAGACTTATAGTGTGGGTATTGTGAGAGTTAATTACTTCCCAAAATTTTCTAGAATTATTTTTAATAGTTTAGGAAGGTCAACATGAAAGAATGAATATTCGGCGCAGCGAATTCCTTCCAAGTAAGTATTCTCAGCGGCACAGTATTTTCCCCACGCGTGCGCATTGCCTTTCAGTTTCGCGGCACGATAAAACAGCTTCTTTTTATTTTCTAACCTTTTCAGCGATCTTTTGAGGGTTGGCGTGGAAAGTTATTTTAAGAATACATTTATTTACAAGCTCGTCTATTTCAGTTTTGTAGAGGGTCCAATTGTCATTAAAGCTTCCGTTCTCAAAATTAGCTTCAAAAAGAGGAAGGTACTCAATTAACTCGTCATTTATAGTTTGATAAGCCGCGTTTACATGAATGCGACAGTAGCGCATCGCATTTCCAAGCGCATTTGGGAAAGGCGATGCGACGCCGTTTACATGTAGCTTGAGTGTACTAGACAATGGTCGAGTGGGCCGAACGGCGCTCTGCCGCTGAGGCGCCGCGTGTGGAAAAATTGTGCGAGAGCACTGCGAGCAAATGGATTGGGGCGGAGACGCGCTCCGCGGCATATTCAACGTACTTTCCCTGCGGGCGCCGAGGCCGATTGCGCATAGTACGCTATTAAAATAGTGCGTTATTTCAACTGCAAATTGATGCTTACACCATCTTGCAAAACATATATATTTGAGGCATGGATATACAACGCGACGTCTTCAATTTTGCTGTCGTTGTCAAGCGCGCGTTCGCTACGCGGACGCTGGTGGCGCCCAATCATTCTCGCAGAACGTCTGTGCTGTACATTTTTAAATGTTTTAGTTGCTTTGGTGCGCTCATGACTCTTGACGGCGGGTACCAAAGGTAGTTTCAGCCAAGTGAACGGCTGTTTTTAACACTGTCTTCTAAAAGCAACTGGTATCTCTGTAAGATGAATCTACATACGAAAACTTTAATATTGATGGGGTGTCATTTTATGCGTGCTTCTTGTCGGTGGATATTGCTCAGGGTAAATGATCTAAGCAGACAATATTAGAGTGAAATAAACCAGGTTTATTAACTGCGTGGCGCGAATAATGGCCAATGTATTTCTAGGTAAATAAATCAAAGGTACATAGACATATATTCACGATATATATGTAAGGGGAAAATATCAAATATTGTAAATGCACTAACTGAAAAAGTGAGAACTCCCGACCGTGCTGGTGTTTGCATAAGAAAGACACGTAGTGAATATTGCACATAAAATTCTCATTCGCAGAAATAATATTCATAGCAGGCAAAACCACTATATATATATATATATATATATATATATATATATATATATATATATTATATATATATGCAAGTGCTATTGATATACTGTACGACGCCGAATAGTCGTTTTCGTTCGAATGGAATGCATAACAGCACTATTGCAGTCTCAAAGGTGAGTGACCGATGCAAGAGAGGACTGTTATTCCGCATGATTGTGCTGCCGGAGAGTTGTGGCTGTTGCGCAGAGGCGCAGTTCCCGAGAGAATTAACGCAGGGGTGTTAATAAGTCCCGCTAATAAGCTGTCCTTCAATATAAACGCCCCGTTTTGGGGCGGCCTGTATATCTGCTAACTTGATTCAGACAAGGAAACCCTTATTTTGACAGTCTCGCCATGTTTACAACCCATTAAAACTGGGCGCCCAATGCGGTACCACACTTATCTTCTTCAACGAACGCAACAGATCTTCACATATCTATCTCTACGTGTATGTGAGACATGCCGTTCTTTTAATTGTTTCATTATGGTGGCTATGATAGTGCACCGAATAATTGAAAGCAGCTGTTTATAATATACAAGCTGCTCAGTTGAGCGGTCATACATTTACGAACGGCATTACATTTATGTATAAAATATAGGATAAGCGTAATATGTTTTTCTCGGAAATCAGACTCGAGAATAATTTTTGCTTATACCCCTACAAAAAAGCCGAAGAACGCAGCCACCTGATTTTTCAAAAATTTAAAGCAAATTCTTCGGTTTTACGTGGCAAAGCCATGATATGATTATGAGGCACTCGGTTTAGATTTCCCCACCTGGGGTTCTTTAACGTGCACCTAATTTGAAGTACACGAGTGTTTTCCATTTGTTCCCATCGAATTCCGCGACGGATTGTACCCGCGAGCTCCAGTTTAGTAGCGCACCGCCGTATCCACTATACCGGGTGTTCAAAATTAAGCTTTAGGGAGTTTTTAAAAATCGCCTGTGGCAGCTAGCACAATTCTTATTGATGACCTGGGTTACTCGAAGAGGCGGACATTATAGTAGCGCGAGAAATCGAAACACATATTCAACTTACTAAAAAATTTATTAATGAACTTCTTAGTTAACTACTTTAGGACACATATTGCAATTTACGAATTGTTGCAAGGTTGCAAAACGCATTCACTTGAAATGAATTTCCAGAATGACACCAACCGCGATAAATGACCCCGTACCAATTACACCGCATTCTGTTATGAGAGGAAGGCGGAAACTTGAATAGAATGTTGCGCTGCAGTTTTTTTAATAACAATGCTTCCCGTAAATCTGAGTACCCGCCACCGGGGCTCAGTTAGCGAAGGCGTTGCGCTGCTGAGCACGAGTTCGCGGAATCGAATCCAAGCCGCGGCGCCCGCATTTCGATGGAGGCGAAATGCAAGATGCCCGTGTGCTTGCGTTGTAGTGCACGTTAAAGAACCCCAGGTGGTCAAAATTATTCCGGAGCCCTCCACTACGGCGTGCCTAATATTCAGAACTGGTTTTGGCACGTAAAAACCCCCAAAAGAAGAAAGAAATCTGAGTATAAGGTGCCGGATGGGGCAGATATGTTTTACTTGTTTGAAGCGGCAAGCAGGAAGGTTAAACATATGTTTCTCCGTCTGCGTTTCCCAAGACCTACTAATGGAAAACTATATGGGGAACAATACACCCGAGAGATACATGGTGCTTGAAGAACGAGAAAAATATTTGTTCTCCAAAGGGAACCGTGCAATAACATAGTAGCCGACACTGCAGCCGCGATGCATGCGCCATCACCGAGCGGCATTAAAAAATAAAATAAAGAGAAAGAAAGGCATTTATTCTTAAGGCATAAGTACATGTCATATTCAATTATGAACACCACTTGAGCGGTCTGAACGCAAATACCACCGCGCGAAGTAGTACGAATGACCCTGCCGAGCGGTATCACCAGCAGTTTCCAACGGCGTGACCTTGATGCGGCCCAATCCACTTCGATCGCAGCGCCACCACAGTATTTTTCCACGTCGGGCGCCTCACTGCAAAGCATGCGCCGCCCCAACCGCTCGTCCCACTCGACCGTGTTCTAGTACACTCTAATGTAGCGCTGTTGGCTTTGTCGTAGAGGTGGATAGTCTTTTTAGAAGTCTGGCGCGGAACTGTTTTGAAGCTAAATGCGGCTTGGATAACTTTATGATCACTAATTTCTTTGAGGTATATAACTGATAAGAGGCTTTCAGGACTGTTTGTGAGTATTAAATCCAAGATATTTGCCGATTCCTGCGTGGTGCGTGTTGGTTCTGATACTGATTGAGTAGGTTAAAATTAAGGCAAACGTCAAAAAATTTGTTGCTTCGGAGTTACTCACTATGGAAACTTGGTTACGCCAGTCAATGCTTGGATAGTTAAAATCACCGAAAAGCAGAACGTTAGCATTAGGATGCGCTTCAACAAGCTGGCTTAGTATATTATTAATTTTCTGTAGGAAGTTAGGGTTGTTTATGGGTGGTCCATAGCATACACCCAGTATGACTGCTTTTGGCGTAGCGCGACATAATAACCATACTATTTCTAGGTCAGGCACGATATTAATTACGGAGCATGTCAGCTGCTGACTTGCAGCAATGAGAACGCCTCCTCCTTGGGAGCCTTTGTGGTCATTCCGATAAAGACTGAAGTTTGGCAAGTCAGCCAAAACTTAAGCGTCGCTTACGTCATTAGTAAGCCAAGTCACTGTAAATACCAAAAGATTACTTGTGGATGACGAAACAAGATTAGATATGATTTCTCGTTTCGGCAAGAAGCTGCGTATGATTGTAAAAAATGACGGAAAACGAAAGTTCCTTTGGAGGGGTGGCATTCGTACGAAAGGGTGTTTTCGGTTTTAGAGATGATTGCTAGGTGGTGAATTCTTTTACCGTTTGAGTTGATGCGTCAAATGTATAACGCTGCGATCAGTTGAAAAGCGTTTTAAAACGAAGGGAAAATGGAACCGATTTGGACTTGGCAAATGCAAGAAGGTGTTTCCGCGCAATGCAGACGGCACTGGAAAAATATTCGCCCACGCTGTAGCCGGTTCCCTTGAATTTACGACCAGAGGAAAGAACTGAGCATTTAGTTTTATGAAAAGCAAATTTAACTATTGTAGGCCGGCATTGGTTTTGGGTGAACTTACCGAGACGGTGTGCGCAATCATTATCTTCAGGGTCTATGTTGGTATTTAAGTGGTTGCGACAGAGGTCAATGATTAGTTGTTCCGTTTGGGTCAAAGTTTCTTTTGTGTTGCTTTCAGGGATGCCGTAAAGTATGAGGTTGTTCCTGCGCGAGTGATTTGAGGCATCATCCAGGCGGGCTTCAAGGTTGCATACCAAACCAGCTGTTTGCGCAGTATCTGCCCGCAGGCTATCAATGTCTGTTCTAATTGATAGAAGGCTTTGGTAAAGGTTTTCGAAGTCGGTAAGGCATTGGCTTACGGCTTTTAATGTTTGTTGTGCAGTTTGTAGCTTAGCTTTCAGGTCTTTAACCTCTGAAATGAGCTCTGACTGTCCGGTAGTTAGTTTTCGCAATTGATCCAGTACGGCAATGAGATTTGGACCGTGGTTAGATTCTACATAACCAGCCAGTAACAAGAGACAGCGGATTAAATCAACCATTTTAACAGTGACAGCAAAACAACACCGTGGGCCCGGTAGCTGCACTAAGAAGCAATTGCTCGTACTCTTAGAAAACAGAGAATACTATTTACAGACCTGTGTGGCGAAGACGAAAGGATTAGTCGTCACCATTGTGGTGCAGCCCGCCAAGCCCACGAAGTGTTGAGCGCGTAAGACTAGAATTCAGAGCCGTTCTCGGGCGCCGCCATTTTCTCGCGACGGTGGCGCCGCGGTGTGAGCATTGGACTGTGGACTGCGGGCACCGCGAATCGCTGCACTGGCGGAAGCAGGAGCGGTGGCAATGAATTATTCTTCAAGCGGACCGTTGAAGCTTTAAATTGTTAAGCGCGTGCTCATTTCACTTTTGCATTATGTACGCATGACGAACTCAGTAGAACACACGTCCGATCGAGGGCACGCTTGACTTTTCTAAAGTTTCGCGGTGTCATGGTCGCAATGAGGGCGACGCATTTTCGTTTGCGGAAAACGTATGCATTGGTTTCTGCGCGTCGTAAAGCGAGATATTCTGTTAGATTAAGTGTTCTGGCAAGGGCCACCCATGGTTCAAGATAATTAGTGCCAATAAGCATGCTACAGCTGCATGTAACGTCGCTGTGCACTGTCACAGAACCTTTGCAGTGACACGACACTGTTGTGGCGAAGCTTTTGTTGTTGACAAAAGTAAAAATCACAAGGTGTAAAACTATCGATTTCATTCGTCGACAAACTTATCTAAACAGGGTAGCGGTTTTCGAAATGCGTTTCACACCTCGTGTAAAGTTAGTGAGTCAAGTATGGGATGAAAGTAACAATATTGCCGCGAAGCACTGTTTGCTTTCTTTTCACCCGCCTCTGAAAGCTTCTGTATTAGCCTCATTGGCTACGCGATACGTGACCAAAGCGCGCTTGCATGAACACTAATTTTTTTAGCGTAGCTTGCACTGGAGGCGCAATGTTAAAGAGACAGCAGAGCTGATGGGCACTTAGCTATCCTGGCTTTTGGTCTAGGCTAAGCACTACCAAGTCATCCCCAGCATTTTCCTGACATTATTGATTATTGATCAATTATCGATTAGCTATTGATTGGCTATTGATTTGCTATCGCAAGGTATTGGCCACGTATTTCGGCTAGACTAAGCACTACCAAGTCATCCCCAGCATTTTCCTGACATTATAGATTATTGATCAATTATCGATTAGCTATTGATTGGCTATCAATTGGCTGTCGCAAGGTATTAGCCACGTATTTCGGCTAGGCTAAGCACTACCAAGTCATCCCCAGCATTTTCCTGACATTATTGATTATTGATCAATTATCCATTAGCTATTGATTGGATAACGATTGGCTATCGCAAGGTATTGGCCACGTATTTTGGCTAGGTTAAGCACTACCAAATCATCCCCAGCATTTCCCGGAATTTATTATTTGTCGATTATCAATTAGCTATTGATTGGCTATCGACTGGCTATCGCAAGGTATTGGTCACGTATTTGGGCTAGGCTAAGCACTACCAAGTCATCCCCAGCATTTTCCAGAAATTATTGAATATTGGTCGATTATAAATTACCTATCGATTGGCTACGCAAAGTATTGGCCACGTATTTGGGCTAGGCAAGCACTACCAGACGGGGTTTTACATGTAGCGAAAGCCTATCATTCGGTAATGTATAACCTAATGTATAACCAGGGTCCTTCAATACTTTCTTATGGTCATGAAACTCCCGCCGAAGTTTCATATAGGGACAAAAGCCGCCACCAGAGGCGCCACCGTGAGTAGAAGGGCACCAATCTGCCGCGCTTGGAAGGGCAGTCGCGGGTTCGCGTGTATGTTTGCCATGAAAAACACCTCGCCCACATTTTTATTTCACTGTGTCCACTAACTAAACATAGCAGTGCTTACTCTTCACCAAATACGATAGCATGCAAGTTGTTTATTACTTCAACTCATTGATTGTTAGCAATCGTTCACCCAAGGCTGCCTGCCCGTCAAGTGTTGCAATTTCGCTTGTGCTCACACCTATACCTACGTTTCTTGATTCCTGTGTAGGTGATTAAAATCGTGCTTAAATTATACAGTGCGCCATGACTAAGCCTAGCTGACCCACATATTAACGTTGCTTGAGGAAGAAGTTATGGTGCGCCCTACTGCGTGCTGGCGGTCCGCAGCGCTTATTCCCCTGTTAATTGCCTGTTTATTCTGGGGCATCGCGAAGCTGCCAATGGCAATTTCGCTCGCAGCACAGGTACGTCTGAATAAAGTCATCTTGGCACTAATTGCAGCAGCAGCGGTGAACTGCGCATACTAGATATAGGCAATATGTGCGGTTTCTATGCGAAAGTTCTTGCATTTACGCATACAAATTTAAAGATGATCAGTTCGAACCTGCGCGAGTGTTTTTTTTTGTTTTTCATCCATTCACATTTAATGTCGCAGTGACCATCAGTTCAAGGTTGGCGTTTCACTTAGTCGACTGAAAACACCCCCCGAGTATTATTTATTAAAATGCCAGCCCAGATAGAAACCAGCTCAGAGATTCCATCGTCATTAGGTCATTCAAGACTACATTTACCGATCAAACTTAATAAGCATATTATTCTTTTGCATGTTTCTCTTGTTTGTCTTTATACTCAGTTTTCTTAATCCAATTAGAGCCTAATTTTTTGTATTATTTTTTCCGCCTAACAGAAAACAAGTTTGCGCAGGTCTTTGTGGATAGCATTTTGACTTGTGCTAACCACGCTACCCCTTGCAGGACAGTGTCTACTTAGTAAAAGGGCCGAATGGAAGGCATGGTATACGATTATTCGGGAGTAATTACTAGCAAGCGTCAAGAATGCAAAAGTGACGCAAGCACTAGTGCACATATGGTTGCAATTAAGATTGCGTTCGATAGACTGGCAGAAAAGTTGGTGGATAGAGGGAATGAGAAAAAACACCAGGAAAAATAATTTGTCACTGCTTTCATCTCTCCTGTGGCTGGACAGGATGAACGAGCACCAGCACGAAATAGTCTGTTCCTCTCGCGTGTAAAAAAAAATGCAAACGGCACTTAATAAAAAAACAGTCCACAACTTCAGCCGTATAGTGCGTACAAAATGTGTTGCGCAGCCAACACTGGCCGAGGAAGTACGGTCATCCAGCAGGATGTCTTCAACAATGTTCATGTAGACATTGGCACAGGCTATATGTATTTTCCACGGTGCACACTTCTAGGTGCTCGTCCACAATTTGCAGAAGGCAAAGCAGCTGATCTGATGGCACTTCCAAAAATCCCATAGTCTTTATTTCGGTCAGTGCACTTGGCTTTCGGGAGGTGCTCCTCAGTGTTTGGAGGCAGTCCTTGCAGCTTATTTTAGCAAACTTTCTTGCAATCTAGCCACCAAGGTAGTCAAAAATGCAGTCCTTTGTTGACTCCGAACGATTGATATCTTGCATGCACTCAGCCGGCTTCAGTAGTATATCGTCCAAAAGAACTGCCAGGGTATCAATCTGAAACACAAATATCTTTCACTATCACTCAGTGAATGACATGAGTGTCAAATTTTAAGCACCAGAAAGCATAATAGATCTTCACTGCATTTAAAACGAGACGTGTATGCCCATTAGCATCAAATGGTTAGACAAGCATTATCACATTTCTATACAGTGCACAGCTACTCTGCAAGTTGTTTTGTTGTGTGTTATTAAAAGGTTTACCTGGTTAGCAATAGGTTCTTCATGCTGAAAGAGATCTTGCATTTTTAAGAGTGGGCGTGGCCCATCTTCATTTTAGTCAGCATTATCACTTTTTCGTTTGGATCATTAAGCAAAAGTAAGCACGTTCATTGCAAATGCCGCGCTTCAAGTAAACCTCTAAAACACAGACACTGTCGCGATTTATACAAAAAAAAAACACACATCAGGAATGGGGGCTTACCGCACTGAATTCGTGGACTTCATGTTTGCCTTCATGATGCACTGATCTATAATGAGCATCTCGCGGCCCGATAGCTTCTGAATGGTTTCCTGCATGCCACGTTTTTAATTTGCCTGCGCCTCTGCTTTTGCGAGCTTCCGCTGACACGAATGAAGTTGTTGCTTCCCATTGCGAAGTTGGTCCTTCACCCTTTGCAGCTCTGAGGCAAAGCAAACGGCGTGCTCAGTTATGCACTCTGCATCAGCACCGCCAAGGCTATTTACAGTTCGTACTTCATCTGCAAAGAGTGTCCAAGAACAAATATCGTAATGAGAGTGATGTCAGTTTGCCTGCGTAGTGAGGAAGTAGCATACTCCAAAGGTGTGTACCAGACTTACCGTGAATTTCTTCTGGTGAATGGTGAATTACGAAGTGTCGATGTCACTGCATGGAGAGACACGTTCAGCCGAAACAAAAAACAAACACGCACAACAGCACGCCGCGCCGACACTCCGCTTTCCGGCGGCAGCGGCCGCCTTCCCCGTCGCCCTTCTAGCGACGCCAGCGCCGCAACTGCGGGCGCTATATGAAGCTCTCCCATAGCGTTACGCGGGAGTTTCATGACCAGGAGAAAAGTATTGAAGGACCCTGGTATAACTTATTGTATAACTCAAATTATGACTAAATTTGCACCAGGCTTTCGCCTTCAAGTGTTACAAAGACTGTTAACGCCGAGCGGAATTTTTAAATATTGGCGGTCGCCACATTCCTATTAAGAATGCCGACGACGGCTCAATGCCGCCCTGACGCATAGCTTTTGTACATCGTTGATACTCACTCAAACCGTGAGTAGGAACGACACAAACGCACAAATAAACACACTGCCAGTCCGCCGATTCCCGCAGTCCACGCCGAGAGGTGGCGCCTGGTGTCGAGAGTATTGGAGCGCGCCCGCAGCCTGAGTGCGAGGCTAAAATAATCTGGTCTTGGTAGCGAAACCAACGTTGGTAGCGAAACCAACTACACTTTTTCAGTTCCGTATTTCCGCGCCGCGCCCATGGAGAGAAGGCGGCCTGTCGCGATTCTCGCCACCGCGGCGCTGCGGTTACGGGTTGCGCTAGGAGAGCGAGCGTCGTCTGCTAGCGGGCAGCGTTCCGCCGCGGCATCGCAGGTTCTCCCCAATTCTGGCTGTGTACTGCAAAAGAAATAACTGTTCTGGGGAAGTTGCTCGGCATTTTTTTCGGCTATTCCAGTTCACGATTTATTTGAAACGGGTCGTATTGTGCAAGGAGTAATGTGTACGCCCAGGGATTTTGAGCGGTGGGTAAAATATCAAGAATGACAGCGTTTTAAACGAACGTTCGCGCAGCAGTGGCTGTCAAGTGTGCACACTGCACACGAATTCACTTGCCATGCCAATCATGCGATTCTATTGCAGCACGAATGGTATTTCCTTACAGCCGCGCGGAACAACTGTTTTCTTTATGATAGACATCCGAGTAGCTTAGCTTCTGAGCCTCAGGAGCTGGCTGCCCGCTTCAAGTTTAGCGACTGCGCAACTTGGAACCATCGAGTGATACCTTGGATTCTTTCATCCGAAATTCTCCACGCTCATTCTACTTTAACGAAATATTCGACATGGGCTTACCCAATACATATGTATCGCGATGTACACGCAGTACAGTGATTGTATGAGCATGGTCCGTGCGTGAACACGAGGACAAAGAACCAACTAGCCCAAGGTCAAACCTTACCTTGGATTCCTGCGGTTACTGCTTTCAAAATGGGAAAAAGAGGAACTTTATTACCAATAGCGTTCACAAACTACATTGCCTTGGTGAAACTTCTGTGGTCACGGCTCTAGCTAGACAAGTTTCGCTTTCTCAAGTTCCCTTTGTGCACGAACTGCACTGTCATTTTCTTGGCACTTGAGTCGTGCAAAAAAGTGCATGCGCGTGAGCAAATAAAAATGTATTAGCTCAGCTGTTAACTTCTCAGCGTGCTCTGGGCAGCCAAAAGTATTTGTGCCTTTCTTAATAAGGGCATCCAGAACATCCCAGAAAAGCTCCCCAAATGTTTCCCCCTTGCACACTTGCCTGAATGTGTGCTCTACAGAGCTTATACAGGTGAACCGCTTGTTTGAAGGGAATACAAGGCTTCCCGTGACAAAAGCACGCTCAATTACGAGCACGGCTTCAGGAGGAATGGAATCCTACGACCCCAGGGCTTCTTTCATACAGTTTTCACAACGTGTGGTTTTTCTTAATTTAAAAGCAACGTAGCCAGCCAAGTAATATAGCGCTGTGGTTTCTGGTGCAGGAGCATTGTAGCCATGGTCATCAGCAGCACTGCACAGTTCCGTGAATGGAATGGCCATGAGTTTCTTCCAAACATGCTTTGTGCACACTTTTCTGGCGGAGTGCGTCTTGACGGCCAGGGTTTGGTCGTTGAGTTCATTACCGGGTCATTACCGGTCTCACAATTTCCTTTGACAGCCATTTTCACAGGTGTGTATAGTGAAAGTATCCGAAATATTTGGCTGAACTTCGTCACCGTCGGATGGTCTTCATCGCCTCCAAAAGATCTCAATAGACCAAAGAATCTCTAAAAAGAAAAAAAGAAATCTCTTAACAATATTAAATACAGCAGCACTTCAACTTAGTTACCTCGAGTGGGTCCTGGTTCAAGCTCGCCGTAAGAATATAGTTGACGCCCTTGCTGTGTAGGAATTCAATTAGAGACAGGACAGACATCAGTGTGACACGGATTGACTCGACAGTTTGAGCAGATGCAAAGAGCTTTACATTGTTGATTCCGTCCGATTCATAATCTCCAGAAAATCCTTCAAAAACTGCAATACAAGAAACGGCAATAACAAACAATTAATAACACTGCCAAGTCTCAGTCGTACTTCAAAACACCGGTCACCGCTTTACCGCTGCAAGGCTCGCACATTTGTTTAATGTGTTTTGTATATATACTTTGGTATGCTTACCTGAATCTTGGCGGATCCTTCCTTTATCCCAGCCGGAGGAACCTTCGCATTTAGTATGTCAAAAAGGTCATTTATGAGCAATGTAATCTCCTCCGTTCCAGTGCTGTCAGCGAAGCCAGGGACCTTTAGCTGCCGGTAAACCTTAAGTCCTATAGCAACGCTCCGGCTGAAAATCTGAAATCGAATTTCAGCATTTTTTAGCATTTCAAACAACTGCAAATACACGCAGTCCTGCACAATGAGGTATAACTTGTCCCATGCAAATGAATGCACATGTAATGTGCTCCTGTACAGTATTTATTTTGTACAACAGTGCACATGCAATTCGTAACATCAAAATGCCAACACCAGTCCCTAAGAGAGGTGATGGCCTCTAGAGGAGGTTATAGTGGCAAAATGAGCGTCACAAATATCCTACCTGGGTGGCCAGACGCACATTCATGGTTTGAAGCCTCTGTGCATGGCTTCACATGGTACTCTGTCAGTTTCGGCACGACTTTAATGTGGGCCTTCTTTTCTGCTTCAAATAGTCACTCATAATGCTGGTACTTCACTTGGTGCTCACCAATCTGTAATGCAGATGGCCCACAATAATGGGATAACGGGAAAGCTTGTAAGCAAGATCAGGTATTACAGGTATTAACACAATGGTTTGATTAGAGCATGGGCACACTTACCTGCCCGTACTTGTGCTTCATCATGTGATTTCTGACACACTTGATAATATGCGGTACATCACACATAAAATTGAGAAATGCTCCATTAATGCATAGGTGTGAAATCTTGCACTGGGCACCAGCGAGTTTGCCACTGATGCCAAGGTGTGTCCACATCGACGTATTGTTTCGTGCGCCATCACTGATAACTGCTACCATTTTAGCATCATGCTCATTCAACTGCAGCACCATGTTCAAAACTATTTTTTCTAACAAACATCCTGGTGCGGCGCCTTTTGTTGCCTAACTTGCAATAGGCTGAACCCATTTCTCAAACATGGGGTTAAACATAATGACTAGAGCATGGTATTCTAATTTGTTGGTGTCTGCTGTGGCGATGTCACCATAGTTGACGAAACCGTCAAACTTGCAGGAAACTCTGTTGAATTGCGTTGATTCCCTGAGCTTGACCTCGTTAATTATGGTTCCGTACGTATGATGATCTGGCTTTCCAGTCATATGTACCTTGATGCTTTCAAGGGCAAATTTGTTCAAGCCGTACTCACACGGCAGGCCCTTCAATAGCTGCACAAGGCGACTTGCACTAGGGAGGGGAAGGACCTTCATGTCTGATAGCGTTCTGTAGCACTTCGGACTTGTCAGCCGCAAAAGCAAGCACACCATGATACAGTCAGTCGTGTATCTATGACCGCGGGGTGATTTTGCTGCCTGTTGCATGACTGCTGTTCGAATGGCGACCTTCTGTATTTCAGGTAGGTCTTGCACAAGCTCGTCAAGGGATGTTGTGAACATGTCCCTCAGCTTCTCACTGAGCCGCTTCACTTCCCGCTTTTTGCGCTCACGTGCTGCGGTGGCACGAATCAATCGCTTCCTCAGCACACAAGCTGCGACAGGGACCTTCCTCCTTGCTGGCGTAGATGTCTTCTTCTTCAGGCTCTTATTCAAAGTGACGCACATATTGCAGACACCTTTGTCTGCATCCGTCAAAACTGAGCAGTCCTTGTGGAACAATGTGCTTCCAACTTTCACCCTTGCTCTGATGGTGGCAACATCACTGCAAGAGCAGCCTAGGCAAAATTGTTTGTTGTGTACAATCTGCAGCAGGGCTTCTAGATCTTGCAGAGAACGAATCTCTACATCAAACGACGACTGTCGGAGCAGCCTCCCATTTGCGTGGACAACATAGGTGATATCGTCCCGCACAACGACACTCTTCAGGATTGTGTACGCCCCCGCTTTCATTCCGGCCACGCAAAAAACAATGTGTCGACGCTGCCCTGGTTCTTCTTCGAGTACTGCCGTTGTCCAGTTGGCTGGGAGCCGTATTGACGCCCTATTCTCGACAATCTGAGCAAAATTGGTGCACTGCAGGGGAACAGGCGCCATATGGTTAAACAGTTCCTCTGGTCGCTCCGTAGGCAAGTGCGCTTCATTTGTGGTCACATCGTGCGTAGATGCTGCCTTTCTCTTTTTCGGAGATCGCCGCCGAGTATGCTTTCTCGACAAGTAACTGGGAAAGTTCGGAATATTAAAGGGGACTGCACCTTCCTTCAATGCCCAGTACGCTAGGTCGATCTCGACTACTTCACCGTTGATAACATGCTTAAACGTCTTCGAAATGTCCGCTTCGAGAAAATGAACGTCACAAACCTTGCTGGTTTTTCTGAGCTCATTGTGCGCGCGGGGAATAGCTCTTTTCCATTTACTGAGAAGCTCCGGATCCGATGGCGGCGCGAAAAAGTGACGCTTCTGAGTGTTGCTTCTGTACCCGCTGGTACAGCCAGGTGCGAAGCAGGTTGGCATTGCGCTAAGCCCAGCACATCAGATAAAACACAGCGTGTTGACGGAGTCACCAAATGCTTCCGTCCGCGGCCGCACTGTCCAATAGCCCCACAAACCGAACGCACTGAAAGGGCAAGGTTCTCGCACGGGCGTCAAGACAAACGCAAGCGAAAAGAATCGTGTAAAGTGGACACGCAACTGCGTCACTGAATAAAGAACCAAACTGCGCCGCAACTGGCGAACGCCGTCAAGAACGCCATCACGAACAACGTTTATGGATACTTTTTCAAAAGGTACCTATAAACGTTGGTCACGAATGCGTCACAAGTGGCGAACGCCGTCACGGCGTTCGCCAGTCGGCGGGCGAACGCCGTGAACGCTGCCGCCGACACTGCGCAACCCTAGGGTGCCTCGATGCCCAGCGCCGCCGTCCAGGGTGGAGACAACCCCGCTGGCACCGCCATATTGAGTCACACGAGCTGAGACTCAGCTACGCTTGCGTTCATAAATAGTGTTACTCGCGGCGCACTTCCAAGTGCTTTGCCTTGATGAGGATTTTTTTATCGGTATCGCATCTGCACATCTTTATAGCCAATAGCCGTTAACTCGTCGAAGGTCCAAGACGTAAATGTATGGCGCCGGGAACATGCCCCAAGTTGCCTAACTCAATTTACATTTAATATGCCATGTGTATGTTTGAAATACGCACTACTTTTTTTTGCGCTTCGATGCTTGGTTTGCGACCCCCTGTTTGTGGAAGTTTTTCTTTTTCGCTGTTGTATTTTGGTTTACACGTCACGCCTCCTTTGCCGTAGCCAGCCACTCGGCCACAGTGGTTAGTTTCGCCTGCGTTGCGCGTGCTCTTCGCGTTCGTTGCAATTATTTGACGATATCTACGCGAAATTTTGCTTTTTTGCCCACAAAACTGTGTGCTGACAGGATTAAGCTGGTGTAAAAATAACTGCGATGTGAAAATAAGGTTTAGTTAGTGCTGTAGAGAAACATGTAACGTAACTTGTCTGTGTCAATATTGAGTAATACACACAAGAAACCAAACGATGCACAAAATATATTTACTTATAATGTCTAGTACAATCAATCATGAAAGAGATATGTACATGAAAAATTATATGTACTGTGTGGCGCCTGAAGGTTATGTTGAAAGACGAGATAAAAAAAATTTGCAAGGTAGGCTCGACACACAATTCGGGATAGGGAGAGTTTTTTAAAATTTATTCATTACATGAGGGGAGGGGTTCAAGTGAGTACATCAACCTTATTACACTTAATATAAATCCAAAACAAGAATGCAAACAAGAAAACGCAACCGCGGGTAATATTAATCAAGATATCCAGCCAGAATACATCAGCTACCATCGAATACGTCGCATCAGCCAAACACATCGATGGCGAGTACAGAACATTTTATAAATAACCATTAGAACACTAATAACTACATTGAAAAAATAAACAAGACTGCATACATATCGCGTACAAAAACCGTAAATGAAACTAAGACAGTGAAATACAGATTAGCAATGTTTTTCACTTCGAAAATATAGTCCATGATGATGTAGGGCTGTTGACTTTAACAGACGGCGCCCATCCTGTCGATTTCCCTCGTACTGGTCCTCTTCAAAGTGTTTCTAAGTACAAGTAAAACAAAAAAAGTGATTATTGATATGAAAAGTTGCCTTGTAAATACAGAGAACCCATTACCGTGCCTAAAAATAAATTTTCGCAGAAGTAATGCTGTATTACCTCCCTTCACACGTTTCGAAGAAATGCACAGGCTACAACAGACACCATGCCAGAAAGCGCCGAAAACTTTTGGTCCCATGATGCCCCTTAACTCCACTACACCTGGGCATACCGTGCACAGGCATTTAAAGACCGTCACAGTACCCACTACGATCGGGAATGAGCACGAATGTCCATCCGCTTACGAGCACCACGCTACAAATATATTCGTCTAAAAAATCAGCTATATAACGTAACAACCTGAGATCCGCAAGATATCTGCTGAGAATAGAGAAAATCACAATGCTTCGCTTGCCACGTACGCAACAGCCGCTCTCCCCAGAAGAAGCACTGCGTTCTTTAGTTTCAAATAACCAGTAGCGAAAAAAGAAACCGAGGAAAAAAAAACAAGAAACAAGAGACACACGATGTGTGCTTCCCGTGAAAAAGTAAAATAGGTGGTTTACATGACGATTTGTAGCTAATGCAAGGCTATTTCGCGGCGAAGAATTTTCGTCAGTCCTTAAAATAAGGGTACTACTCGCATGGACTGCGCCGATCAAAACGGCAAAAGCCTATGCGACGCGCGCTCGCAAACCATAGGCTACTCAGACAGCATCGGTGCAGTGCTTAGTTAGTGAGCGAGGATCCGAGAATACTTTCTTATTTAAATGAAAAACACGATGTGATAGTCTAAACTTTCTTGACACTTACCTCGCAAATGTAGGAGCTATCCGTTGCCTTCCAGTGATACCGCTTTACTTGGGCTTCCCATCTCTTCCTTCGCTCTGGGTCCCGGGGGAAGCGTAAACAACGAAGCCCTTTACGCGTCGATCCGGTGCACTTGGGAACACAACAGCCCGTCATGTCGACTCGATGCACTTGACAAGCTTGTCATTCATGCGGCTGAACACTGTCCAGCAAGTAGAAGCGTCAGCGAAGCATCCGCGCGCACTGTTTCTCGAACTAAGCACCGGCACCAAGCACTCGCAACCGCTCGCTGTGACTCAAGATGGCGTCGCAGCGAGAAAGCGGCGGCGCGGGTGCGGTCAAAGGATGGCACCTAGAGTGTACTAGAATATGGTCGAGTGGGACGAGCGGCTGGGGCGGCGCACGCTTTGCAGTGAGGCGCCCGACGTGGAAAAATACTGTGGCGGCGCTGCGATCGAACTGGATTGGGCCGCATCAAGGTCGCGCCGTTGGAAACTGCTGGCGATACTGCTCGGCAGGGTCAATCGCACTACTGCGTGCGCTGGTATTTGCGTTCGGACCTCTCGAATGGTGTTCATAATCGAATATGACATGTATATATGTCTTAAGAACAAATGCCTTTCTTTCTCTTCATTTTATTTTTTAATGCCGCTCGGTGATTGCCCGTGCATTGCGGCCGCAGTGTCGGCTTTCATTCTACTATGTTATTGTACGGTTCCCTTTGGAGAACAAGTATTTTTCTCGTTCTTAAAGCAGTATGTATCTCTCGTGTGTATTGTTCCGCATATAGTTTTCCATCAGTAGGTCTTGCGGAACGCAAACGGAGAAACATATGTAACCTTCCTGCTTGCCGCTTCAAACGAGTAAAGCATATCTGCCCCATCCGGCACCTTGTACTCAGATTTCGTTCTTCTTTTGGGGTTTTTTACGTGCCAAAACCAGTTCTGATTATAAGGCACGCCGTAGTGCAGGGCTCCGGATTAATTTTGACCACCTGGGGTTCATTAACGTCCACTACAACGCAAGCACACTGGCTTCTTGCATTTCGCCTCCATCGAAATGCGGCCGCCGCGGCCGGGATTCGATTCCGCGAACTCGTCCTCAGCAGCGCAACGCCTTAGCTAACTGAGCCCCCGCGGCGGGTACTCAGATTTACGGGAAGCATCGTTATTGAAAAAAAGAAAAACTGCAGCACAACATTCCATTCAAGTTTCCGCCTTACTCGCGTAACAGAATGCGGAGTAATGGGTACGGGGTCATTTATCGCGGTCGGTGTCATTCTGGTGTCATTCTGGAAATTCATTTCAAGTGGATGCGTTTTGCAACCTCACCAGCTACAATTCGTAAATTGCAATATGTGTCGTAAAGTAATTAACTAAGAAGTTCATTAATCAATTTTGTTAATAAGTTGAATAGGTGTTTCGATTCTCGTGCTACAAATGTCCGCCTCTTCGAATAACCCAGCTCATCAATGAGAATTGTGCTAACTGCCACAGGAGATTTTGAAAAATCCCCTAAACCTTAATTTCGAACAGCCGGTATAGTGGATATACGGCCTTGCGTTGCTAAACTGGAGCTCGCGGGTTCAATCCGTCGCGGAATTCGATGGGAACAAATGGAAAACACTCGTGTACTTCTATTTAGGTGCATGTTAAAAAGCCCCAGGTGGCGAAATCTAAACCGGGTGCCTCATACTCATATCGTGGTTTTGCCACGTAAAACCCACAAATTTGTTTGCACTAAAAAAAAAGACAGGTGGCTGCGTTCTTCGTCTTTTTGCTAGGAGTGTAAACAAACTAAATTATTCTCGAGTCTGATTTCCGAGAAAAAACATGTTACGCTTAT
This sequence comes from Dermacentor silvarum, assembly GCF_013339745.2. Classification (NCBI taxonomy): domain Eukaryota; kingdom Metazoa; phylum Arthropoda; class Arachnida; order Ixodida; family Ixodidae; genus Dermacentor; species Dermacentor silvarum. The sequence continues at coordinate 367,262,082 of NC_051154.1, forward strand.
CCCATATTTCATACATAAATGTAACGCCATTCCCAAATGTCTGTCCGCTCAACTAAGCAGCTTGTATATTATAAACAGCTGCTTTCAGTTATTCGACGCACTATCATAACGACAATAATGAAGCAATTAGAGAAACGGCATACCTCACATACACGTACAGATATGTGTAGATCTGCTGCGTTCGTTCAAGAAGATAAGTGTGGTACCACATGGGGCACCCAGTTTTAATGGGTTGCAAAGATGGTGAGACTGTAAAAAAAAGAAGTTTTCCTTGCCTGAATCAAGTTAGCAGATTTACAGGCTGCCACAAAACGGGGCATTTATATTGAATGACAGCTTATTACACTTATTATCAGGGCTTATTAGCAGCTTATTAGCCGGACTTATTAACACCCCTGCGTTAATTTTCTCAGGAACTGCGCCTCTGCACAACAGCCACAACTCTCCGGCAGCACAATCATTCGGAATAACAGTCCGCACTTGCATCGGTCACTCACCTTTGAGACTGCAATAGTGCGGTTATGCGTTACATTCGTACGGAAACGACTGTTCGGCGTCGTACAGCATATCAATAACACTTTCACACACACACACACACACACACACACACACACACACACACACACACACACACACACACACACACACACACACACACACACACACACACACACACACACACACACACACACACACACATATATATATATATATATATATATATATATATATATATAGTTTTAATTGCCTGCTATGAATATTATTTCTGCCAATGAGAGTTTTACGTGCAGTATTCACTAATACGTGTGTTTCGTATGCAAACGTGCACGGTCGGGAGTTCTCACTGTACCATTTGTACCATTCTCAATGTACCCTTTGATTTAATTACGTACAAATACATCGGTCATTCTTCGCGCCACGCAGCTAATAAACCTGGTTTATTTCACTGTAATATTGTCTGCTTAGATCATTTACCCTGAGCAATATCCACCGACAAGAAGCGCGCGTAAAATGACACGCTATCAATAATAAAATTTTCGTACGTAGCTTCATGTTGCAGAGATGCCAGTTGCTTTTAAAGGACAGTGTTAAAAACAATGGTTCACTTGACTGAAACTACCTTTGGTACCCGCCGTCAAGAGTCATGAGCGCACCAAAGCAACTAAAACATAAAAACAAATGTACTACACAGACGTTCTGCTAGAAAAACTGGGCGCCGCCAGCGTCCGCGTAGCGAACGCGCGCTCGCTAGCAGACGACGCGCTTGACAACGACAACAAAACTGAAGACGACGCGTTGTATAATCCATGCCTCAAATATATATGTTTGGCAAGAAGGTGTAAACATAAATTTGCAGTTGAAATAAAGCACTATTTTAAGAGCGTACTATGCGCAATCGGCATCGGCGCCCGCAGCGAAAGTGCGTTGAATATGCCGCGGAGCGCGTCTCCGCCCCAATCCAGTTCGCTCGCAGCGCCCTCGCAAAATTTTTCCACACGCGGCGCCTCAGCGGGAGAGCGCCGTTCGGCCCACTCGACCATTATCTAGTACACTCTAATGGCACCACCCTGAACGGCGGCGCTGGCATCGAGGCATGGAGGTAAAAAATAGGCCGGCGCTGGTGACACGCGCGTGGCACCAGCGAAGTCCAAGTGGAGAGCGCTGCTGCCACGCAATGACGTCACCAAAAAGAAAGCAGTTTAACAGAAGACATGAAATGCTAGTATTATCGTTTTGTTGTTAAATATACTTTGTCTAAATATATAGAGCATTTGATTTAATGCCGTGTTTAAAATCGAAAATGACTGTGGGCGCCCACACATGCGTGCACGCAGCGGGGGAGGGGATCGCACGAGACGGTCTTTTCGTCGCTGTGGCTACTTGTGGCCGTGTGGTGTGTAGTATCAGTGAGTGCGAATAACGTTTCCCTTACGAAGATAATAGTGAAGCTTCGAAGGAACTGCATTGCATCCACAAAACGGCACCACATGTCGCCTGCTATGGATTGGCGGTTTCGAAGAGTCGTGTGGTGACACTGTGCCGCCGACTGCATGGTGCCGACAGAGATAATTCGTGTGTTGTAGCATGTGTCGTAGACTGTTGCTAGTTTTAGTTGTGACTGCGTTTTCCAATATAGCCGGATGCCTGTTTAACCTTCGACACCACGTTACGGTGGCTAGATGGGTAACCACGTCGAGACACTGCTCACGAGCTCGAAAACGCAGAATTGATGCGCGCCGCCGTTGGACGATCGATGTAGGGTGCATAGATATTTCCAATTATCACTTTGCAAGATAGGAGTGCCTTTTGTCGATAAACAAATTGCATTCACGCATTTCGCATCCCTTTGCGCACGCAGAAGCCTAGTCAGCCTGGCTATAGTCATGTCTAATGACGCGAAAGTCTGAACGTGAAACGTGAATCTAACAGAAAGGCATGTCCCCGCCTGAAGGCAGTCAGCAAGTGTCTGTGACGAGTTTTAAGTGACTTACACGAGGCTGGGCATTGAACAGTGTGTGTAATGCCTCTGCTTCAGTCTGGCAAGTGCCCATCCCGCTTTCATGAACCAATTGAAATGTCCAATGTATTGGTTGCTGTAGTGAGACAGCAATTCCATAGCAGCAGTGAAAATTACCTGTGGAAGTAATAGTAATGCGATGGGGTTTTGTGGTGATTGTCATTATGTAGCGTATGCATGGGAATGCAATCATTTCCACCCTGTGCATGTGTGTAGATAAATGGTTTAAATTATCTCCCGAGATTATGGGACAGCAGCTAGCTGGTGTTGTAATTATCTTCAGTGGATCTCTTACTGTACAGGCTATAACAAAACCTCTCTACTTTTATGTGCCTTCTTTTTGCAATTGTCTTCGCTCTGCAAGGAAAGCCAAGCTTCTCTAACTAAGGTGTAGAAGGCTTGTGCGACTTCAGCTGAACTTGAAGCAATCTGCAGGAGTCAAGCACATGTGTAGAGTTTTACTGGTGCATGCACCCTTAGGGGCTCATTTCTTATTGAAAACACTACCATAGCATTTTTTTCTTTCTGTTTTTAATGTTGTGTGCCTTAATAACATGGTTAGAATATAGAAGTACTTCTGCAAATTTAGGAAATGTTCAATGGAGGCACATCTAAGAAATGTGGGGTCCCTGACGTAATTCCTAATGCATTTTCGTACATTATTCCCAGTGGGCTCTTATTGCTATTATTTTTCAGTGTTCTCTCACAACAGGTATTGTTCCTTCATCTTGAAAACAAACGAAAGTCCTCCCCCTTTTTAAAGGTAAAAGCGTGCTTTTGTAACTATATATTGATCTTCTTTACACCTTAGTCTAGTAAAATGTTAGAATACATAGTTTATAAGCATATTGTTGAATTCGTTGAATCACATAATGCCTATCTAAGTTTTAACAGGTACATTCGATTCGCCTGCACCATCTGAACCG